>NW_027423661.1:0-15756 GCF_048934315.1 Petromyzon marinus | reverse complement strand
CCCGGACCGCCCGGGACCGCCCCGGACCGCCGCGACCGCCCCGGACCGACCGGGACCGCCCCGGACCGCCCGGGACCGCCACGGACCGCCCGGGACCGCCCCGAACCGCCCGGACCGCCCAGGACCGGAACCGCCCTGGACCGCCCGGGACCACCCGGGGACCGCCCGGGACCGCCCGGGACCGCCCGGGACCGCCGGGACCGCTCTGGACCGCCCGAGACCGCCCGGGACTGCCCGGGACCGTCCGGGACCGCCCCGGACCGCCTCGGACCACCCCGGATTGCCCCGGACCGCCCGGGACCGCCCCGGACCGCCCAGGACCGCCCGGGACCGCCCGGGACCGCCCCGGACCGCCCGGGACCCGCCCGGGACCGCCCCGGACCGCCCCAGACCGCCCGCGACCGCCCGGGACCGCCCGGGACCGCCCGGGACTGCCCGGGACCGCCCGGGACCGCCCCGGACCGCCCCGGACCGCCCGGATTGCCCCGGACCGCCCGGGACCGCCCCGGACCGCCCGGGACCGCCCCGGATTGCCCCGGACCGCCCGGGACCGCCCGGGACCGCCCGGGACCGCCTAGGACTGCCGGGACCGCCCGGGACCGCCCGAGACCGCCCGGGACCACCCGGGATCGCCAGGACCGCCCGGGACCGCCCAGGACCGCCCCGCACCGCCCGGGACCGCACCCGGACCGCCAAGGACCACACCCGGACCGCCTGGGACCGCCCCAACCGCCCGGGACCGCCCGGGACCGCCCGGGACCGCCCCGGACCGCCCGGGACCGCCCTAGAACGCCCGGGACCGCCCGGGACCACCCGGGCCGGCCCCGGACCGCCCGCGACCGCCTCGGACCGCCCGGGACCGCCCAGGACCGCCCGGGACCGGTTTGGACCACCCGGGACCGCCCGGGACCGCCCCGGACCGCCCGGGACCGCCCCGGACCGCCCGGGACCGCCCCGGACCGCCCGGGACCGCCCCGGACCGCCCGAGACCGCCCCGGACCGCCCGGGACCGCCCGGGACCGCTCGGGACCGCCCCGGACCGCCCCAGACCGCCCCGGACCGCCCGGGACCGCCCGGGACCGCCCAGGACCGCCTGGGACCGCCCGGGACCGCCCGGGACCGCCCGGGACCGCCCGGGACCGCGCTGGATTGCCCGGGACCGCTCTGGACCGCCCGGGACCGCCCGGGACTGCCCGGAACCGCCCGGGACCGCCCCGGACCGCCCCGGACCACGGATTGCCCCGGACCGCCCGGGACCGCCCGGGACCGCCCCGGACCGCCCGGGACCGCACCCGGACCGCCCAAGACCACAACCGGACCGCCCGGGACCGCCCCGACCGCCCGGGACTGCCCGGGACCGCCCGGGACCGCCCCGGACCCCCCAGGACGGCCCTAGAACGCCCGGGACCGCCCGGGACGGCCCGGGAACGCCACGGACCGCCCGGGACCGCCTCGGACCGCCCGGGACCGCCCAGGACCGCCCGGGACTGCCCTGGACCGCCCGGGACCGCCCTGGTAACGCCCGGGACCGCCCGGGACCGCCGGGACCGCCCTGGACCGCCCGGGACCGCCCTGGACCGCCCGGGACCGCCCGAGACCGCCCGGGACCGCCCGGGACCGCCCGGGACCGCCCGGGAGCGCCCGGGACCGCCCGGGACCGCCCCGGACTGCCCGGGACGACCCGGGACCGCCCGGGACCGCGCAGGACCGCCCGGGACTGCCCGGGACCGCCCGGGACCGCCCGGGACCGCCCAGGACCGCCCGGGACCGCCCCGGACCGCCCGGGACCGCCCCGGACCGCCCGGGACCGCCCCGGACCGCCCGCGACCGCCCCGGACCGCCCGGGACCGCCCCGGACCGCCAGGGACCGCCACGGACCGCCCGGGACCGCCCCGAACCGCCCGGGACCGCCCAGGACCGCCCAGGACCGCCCTGGACCGCCCGGGACCACCCGGGACCGCCCGGGACCGCCCGGGACCGCCCGGGACCGCCCGGGACCGCTCTGGACCGCCCGAGACCGCCCGGGACTGCCCGGGACCGTCCGGGACCGCCCCGGACCGCCTCGGACCACCCCGGATTGCCCCGGACCGCCCGGGACCGCCCCGGACCGCCCAGGACCGCCCGGGACCGCCCGGGACCGCCCCGGACCGCCCGGGACCGCCCGGGACCGCCCCGGACCGCCCCAGACCGCCCGCGACCGCCCAAGACCGCCCGGGACCGCCCGGGACTGCCCGGGACCGCCCGGGACCGCCCCGGACCGCCCCGGACCGCCCCGGATGCCCCGGACACGCCCGGGACCGCCCCGGACCGCCCGGGACCGCCCCGGACCGCCCCGGACCGCCCCGGACCGCCCGGGACCGCCCGGGACCGCCCCGGACCGCCCCGGACCGCCCCGGATAGCCCCGAACCGCCCGGGAACGCCCGGGACCGCCCGGGACCGCCCGGGACCGCCCGGGACCGCCCGGGACCGCCCGGGACCGCCCCGGACCGCCCGGGACCGCCCCGGATTGCCCGGGACCGCCCGGGACTGCCCGGGACCGCCCGGGACCGCCCGGGACCGCCCGGGACCGCCCAGGACCGCCCGGGACCGCCCGGACCGCCCGGGACCGCCCCGGACCGCCCGGGACCGCCCGGGACCGCCCAGGACCGCCCGGGACCGCCCGGGACCGCCCGGGACCGCCCGGGACCGCCCTAGACCGCCCGGGACCGCTCTGGACCGCCCGGGACCGCCCGGGACTGCCCGGGACTGCCCGGGACCGCCCCGGACCGCCCCGGACCGCCCCGGATTGCCCCGGACTGCCCGGGGACCGCCCCGGATCGCCCGGGACCGCCCCGGACCGCCCGGGACCGCCCCGGACCGCCCGGGACCGCCCGGGACCGCCCCGGACCGCCCCGGACCACCCCGGATTGCCCCGGACCGCCCGGGACCGCCCCGGACCGCCCGGGACCGCCCCGGACCGCCCGGGACCGCCCCGGACCGCCCCGGGACCGCCCCGGACCGCCCGGGACCGCCGCCCGGACCGCCCGGGACCGCCCTGGACCGCCCGGGACCGCCCGGGACCGCCCGGGATCGCCCGGGACCGCCCAGGACCGCCCCGGACCGCCCGGGACCGCCCGGGACCGCCCGGACCGCCCGGGACCGCCTAGGACTGCCGGGACCGCCCAGGACCGCCCGAGACCGCCCGGGACCACCCGGGATCGCCCGGGACCGCCCAGGACCGCCCGGAACCACCCTGCACCGCCCGGGACCGCACCCGGACCGCCAAGGACCACACCCGGACCGCCTGGGACCGCCCCGACCGCCCGGGACCGCCCGGGACCGCCCGGGACCGCCCCGGACCGCCCGGGACCGCCCTAGAACGCCCGGGACCGCCCGGGACCACCCGGGACGGCCCCGGACCGCCCGCGACCGCCTCGGACCGCCCGGGACCGCCCAGGACCGCCCGGGACCGGTTTGGACCGCCCGGGACCGCCCGGGACCGCCCGGACCGCCCGGGACCGCCCCGGACCGCCCGGGACCGCCCCGGACCGCCCGGGACCGCCCGGGACCGCCCGGGACCGCCCGGACCGCCCCAGACCGCCCCGGACCGCCCGGGACCGCCCGGGACCGCCCAGTACCGCCTGGGACCGCCCGGGACCGCCCGGGACCGCCCGGGACCGCCCGGGACCGCGCTGGACCGCCCGGGACCGCTCTGGACTGCCCGGGACCGCCCGGGACTGCCCGGAACCGCCCGGGACCGCCCCGGACCGCCCCGGACCACCCCGGATTGCCCCGGACCGCCCGGGACCGCCCCGGACCGCCCGGGACCGCCCCGGACCGCACGGGAAACGCCCCGGACCGCCCGGGACCGCCCGGGACCGCCCCGGACCGCCCCGGACCGCCCCGGATTGCCCGGGACTGCCCGGGACCGCCCCGGACCGCCCGGGACTGCCGCGGACCGCCCGGGACCGCCCCGGACCGCCCGGGACCGCCCCGGACCGCCCGGGAATGCCCCGGACTGCCCGGACAGCCCGGGACCGCCCGGGACCGCCTGGGACCGCCCGGGACCGCCCAGGACCACCCGGGACCGCCCTGGACTGCCCGGGACCGCCCGGGACCGCCCGGGACCGCCCTGGACCGCCGGGACCGCCCGGGACCGCCCTAGACGGCCCGGGACCGCCCGGGACCGCCCGGGCCCGCCCCGACCGCCCGGGACCGCCCCGGACCGCCCGGGACCGCACCCGGACCGCCCAGGACCACAACCGGACCGCCCGGGACCGCGCCAACTGCCCGGGACCGCCCGGGACCGCCCGGGACCGCCCCGGACCCCCCAGGACCGCCCTAGAACGCCCGGACCGCCCGGGACGGCCCGGGACCGCCCCGACCGCCCGGGACTGCCTCGGACCGCCCGGGACCGCCCAGGACCGCCCGAGACCGCCCTGGACCGCCCGGGACCGCCCTGGAACGCCCGGGACCGCCCGGGACCGCCCGGGACCGCCCGGGACCGCCTGGGACCGCCCTGGACCGCCCGGGACCGCCCGAGACCGCCCGGGACCGCCCAGGACCGCCCGGGACCGCCCGGGACCGCCCGGGAGCGCCCGGGACCGCCCGGGACCGCCCCGGACTGCCCGGGACCACCCGGGACCGCCCGGGACCGCCCAGGACCGCCTGGGACTGCCCGGGACCGCCCGGGACCGCCCGGGACCGCCCGGGACCGCCCGGGACCGCCCGGGACCGCCCCGGACCGCCGGGACCGCCCCGGACCGCCCGGGACCGCCCCGGACTGCCCGCGACCGCCCCGGACCGCCCGGGACCGCCCCGGACCGCCCGGGACCGCCACGGACCGTCCGGGACCGCCCCGAACCGCCCGGGACCGCCCGGGACCCACCCAGGACCGCCCCGGACCGCCCGGGACCACCCGGGACCGCCCTGGGACCGCCCGGGACCACCCGGGACCGCCCGGGACCGCCCGGGACCGCTCTGGACCGCCCGGGACCGCCCGGGACTGCCCGGGACCGTCCGGGACCGCCCCGGACCGCCTCGGACCACCCCGGATTGCCCCGGACCGCCCGGGACCGCCCCGGACCGCCCGGGACTGCCCCGGACCGCCCGGGACCGCCCGGACCGCCCGGGACCGCCCCGGACCGCCCGGGACCGCCCCGGACCGCCCGGGACCGCCCCGGTCCGCCCGTGACCGCCCGGGACCGCCCGGGACCGCCCGGGCCGCCCGGACCGCCCGGGACCGCCCGGGACCGCCCCGGACCGCCCGGGAACACCCCGGACCGCCCGGGACCGCCCCGGACCGCCCGGGACCGCCCGGGACCACCCCGGACCGCCCGGGACCGCCCCGGACCGCCCCGGACCACCCCGGATTGCCCCGGACCGCCCGGGACCGCCCCGGACCGCCCGGGACCGCCCCGGACCGCACGGGACCGCCCCGGACCGCCCGGGACCGCCCGCCCAGGGACCGCCCCAGACCGCCCCGGACCGCCCCGGATTGCCCGGGACTGCCCGGGACCGCCCCGGACCGCCCGGGACTGCCGCGGACCGCCCGGGACTGCCCCGGACCGCCCGGGACCGCCCCGGACCGCCCGGGATTGCCCCGGACTGCCCGGGACAGCCCGGGACCGCCCGGGACCGCCTGGGACCGCCGGGACCGCCCAGGACCACCCGGGACCGCCTGGACTGCCCGGGACCGCCCGGGACCGCCCGGGACCGCCCGGGACCGCCCTGGACCGCCGGGACCGCCCGGGACCGCCCTAGACCGCCCGGGACCGCCCGGGACCGCCCGGGCCCGCCCCGGACCGCCCGGGACCGCCCCGGACCGCCCGGACCGCACCCGGACCGCCCAGGACCACAACCGGACCCCCCGGGACCGCCCCAACTGCCCGGGACCGCCCGGGACCGCCCGGGACCGCCCCGGACCCCCCAGGACCGCCCTAGAACGCCCGGGACCGCCCGGGACGGCCCGGGACCGCCCCGGACCGCCCGGGACCGCCTCGGACCGCCCGGGACCGCCCAGGACCGCCCGAGACCGCCCTGGACCGCCCGGGACCGCCCTGGAACGCCCGGGACCGCCCGGGACCGCCCGGGACCGCCCGGGACCGCCTGGGACCGCCCTGGACCGCCCGGGACCGCCCGAGACCGCCCGGGACCGCCCAGGACCGCCCGGGACCGCCCGGGACCGCCCGGGAGCGCCCGGGACCGCCCGGGACCGCCCCGGACTGCCCGGGACCACCCGGGACCGCCCGGGACCGCCCAGGACCGCCCGGGACTGCCCGGGACCGCCCGAGACCGCCCGGGACCGCCCGGGACCGCCCGGGACCGCCCCGGACCGCCCGGGACCGCCCCGGACCGCCCGGGACCGCTCCGGACTGCCCGCGACCGCCCCGGACCGCCCGGGACCGCCCCGGACCGCCCGGACCGCCACGGACCGCCCGGGACCGCCCCGAACCGCCCGGGACCACCCAGGACCGCCCCGACCGCCCGGGACCACCCGGGACCGCCCTGGGACCGCCCGGGACCACCCGGGACCCGCCGGGACCGCCCGGGACCGCACTGGACCGCCCGGGACCGCCCGGGACTGCCCGGGACCGTCCGGGACCGCCCCGGACCGCCTCGGACCACCCCGGATTGCCCGGACCGCCCGGGACCGCCCCGGACCGCCCGGGACTGCCCCGGACCGCCCGGGACCGCCCCGGACCGCCCGGGACCGCCCCGGACCGCCCGGGACCGCCCCGGACCGCCCGGGACCGCCCCGGTCCGCCCCGTGACCGCCCGGGACCGCGCGGGACCGCCCGGGCCGCCGGGACCGCCCCGGGACCGCCCGGGACCGCCCCGGACCGCCCGGGACCACCCCGGACCGCCCGGGACCGCCCCGGACCGCCCGGGACCGCCCGGGACCGCCCAGGAACGCCCCGGACCGCCCGGGACCGCCCGGGAGCGCCTGGGACCGCCCTTGACCACCCGGGACCGCCCGGGACCGCCCGGGACCGCCTGGGACCGCTCTGGACCGCCCAGGACCGCCCGAGACTGCCCGGGACCGCCCGGAACCGCCCAGGACCGCCCCGGACCACCCCGGATTGCCCCGGACCGCACCCGGACCGCCTAGGACCACACCCGGACAGCCCGGGACCGCCCCTACCGCCCGGGACCGCTCGGGACCGCCCGGGACCGCCCCGGACCGCCCGGGATCGCCCTAGAACGCCCGGGACCGCCTGGGACCGCCCGGGACCGCCCCGGACCGCCCAGGACCGCCTCGGACCGCCCGGGACCGCCCAGGACCGCCCGGGACCACCCTGGACCGCCCGGGACCGCCCTGGAACGCCCGGGACCGCCCGGGACCGCCTGGGACCGCCCGGGACCGCCCTGGGACCGCCCAGCACCACCCGGGACCGCCCGGGCCTGCCCGGGACCGCCCCGGATCGCCCGGGACCACCCGGGACCGACCAGGAATCCCCCGGGACCGCCTGGGACTGCCCGGGATCGCCCAGGACCGCCCAGGACCGCCCAGGACCACCCGGGACCGCCCCGGACCGCCCGGGACCGCCCGGGACCGCCCTGGACCGCCAGGGACCGCCCGGGACCGCCCGGGACCGCCCGGGACCGCCCAAACCGCCCGAGACCGCCCGGGACCGCCCGGGACCGCCCGGGACCGCCCGTGACCGCACCGGACCGCCCGGGACCGCCCGGGCCCGCCCGGGACCGCCCGGGACCACCCGGGACCGCCCCGGACCGCCCGGGACCGCCCGGGACCGCCCGGGACCGCCCGGGACCGCCCTTGACCACCGGGACCGCCCGGGACCGCCCGAGACCGCCCGGGACCACCCGGGACCGCCCGGGCCCGCCCGGGACCGCCCGGGACCGCCCCGGACCGCCCAGAACCACACCCGGACCGCCCAGGACCACACCCGGACCGCCCGGGACCGCCCCGACCGCCCGGGACCGCCCGGGACCGCCCGGGACCGCCCCGGACCCCCCGGGACCGCCCTAGAACGCCCGGGACCGCCCGGGACGGCCCGGGACCGCCCCGGACCGCCCGGGACCGCCTCGGGACCGCCCGGGACCGCCCAGGACCGCCCGGGACCGCCCTGGACCGCCCGGGACCGCCCTGGGAACGCCCGGGACCGCCCGGGACCGCCCGGGACCGCCCGGGACGCCCGGGACCGCCCTGGACCGCCCGGGACCGCCTGAGACCGCCCGGGACCGCCCGGGACCGCCCGGGACCGCCCGGGACCGCCCGGGACCGCCCGGGACCGCCCGGGACCGCCCGGCACCGCCCCGGACCGCCCGGGTCCGCCCGGGACCGCCCAGGACCGCCCGGGACCGCCCGGGACCGCCCGGGACCGCCCGGGACCGCCCGGGACCGCCCGGGACCGCTCTGGACGCCCGGGACCGCCCGGGACTGCCCGGGACCGCCCGGGACCGCCCCGGACCGCCCCGGACCGCCCCGGATGCCGCGGACTGCCCGGGACCGCCCCGGATCGCCCGGGACCGCCCCGGACCGCCCGGGACCGCCCCGGACCGCCCAATACCGCCCGGGACCGCCCCGGACCGCCCCGGACCGCCCCGGATTGCCCCGGACCGCCCGGGACCGCCCTGGACCGCCCGGGACCGCCCGGACCGCCCGGGACCGCCCCGGACCGCCCGGGACCGCCCCGGACCGCCCGAGACCGCCCCGGACCGCCCGGGACCGCCCCGGACCGCCCGGGACCGCCCGGGACCGCCCGGGACCGCCCGGGACCGCCCGGGATCGCCCGGGACCGCCCGGGACCGCCCTGGACCGCCCGGGACCGCCCGGGACCGCCCGGGACC
Organism: Petromyzon marinus; assembly: GCF_048934315.1. Lineage (NCBI taxonomy): Eukaryota > Metazoa > Chordata > Hyperoartia > Petromyzontiformes > Petromyzontidae > Petromyzon > Petromyzon marinus. The sequence goes on along the minus strand of NW_027423661.1, from coordinate 6,962 downwards.
GCCCGGGACCGCCCTGGACCGCCGGGACCGCCCGGGACCGCCCGAGACCGCCCGGGACCACCCGGGATCGCCCGGGACCGCCTGGGACCGCCCGGGACCGCCCCGGACTGCCCGGGACCGCACCCGGACCGCCAAGGACCACACCCGGACCGCCTGGGACCGCCCCGACCGCCTGGGACCGCCCGGGACCGCCCGGGACCGCCCCGGACCGCCCGGGACCGCCCTAGAACGCCCGGGACCGCCCGGGACCGCCCGGGATGGCCCCGGACCGCCCGCGACCGCCTCGGACCACCCGGGACCGCCCAGGACCGCCCGGGACCGGTTTGGACCGCCCGGGACCGCCCGGGACCGCCCCGAACCGCCCAGGACCGCCACGGACCGCCCGGGACCGCCACGGCCCGCCCGGGACCGCCCCGGACCGCCCGGGACCGCCCGGGACCGCCCGGGACCGCCCCGGACCGCCCCAGACCGCCCCGGACCGCCCGGGACCGCCCGGGACCGCCCAGGACCGCCCGGGACCGCCCGGGACCGCCCGGGACCGCCCGGGACCGCCCGGGACCACGCTGGACCGCCCGGGACCGCTCTGGACCGCCCGGGACCGCCCGGGACTGCCCGGACCGCCCGGGACCGCCCCGGACCGCCCCGGACCACCCCGGATTGCCCCGGACCGCCCGGGACCGCCCCGGACCGCCCGGGACCGGCCCGGACCGCACGGGACCGCCCCGGACCGCCCGGGACCGCCCGGGACCGCCCCGGACCGCCCCGGACCGCCCCGATTGCCCGGGACTGCCCGGGACTGCCCCGGACCGCCCGGGACTGCCGCGGACCGCCCGGAACCGCCCCGGACCGCCCGGGACCGCCCCGGACCGCCCGGGATTGCCCCGGACCGCCCGGGACCGCCCGGGACCGCCCGGGACTGCCCGGGACCGCCCGGGACCGCCCAGGACCAGCCGGGACCGCCCCGGACCGCCCGGGACCGCCCGGGACCGCCCGGGACCGCCCGGGACCGCCCTGGACCACCGCGACCGCCCGGGACCGCCCGAGACCACCCGGGACCACCCGGGTCCGCCCGGGCCCGCCCGGGACCGCCCGGGACCGCCCCGGACCGCCCGGACCGCACCCGGACCGCCCAAGTCCACACCCGTACCGCCCGGGACCGCCCCGACCGCCCGGGACCGCCCGGGACCGCCCGGGACCGCCCCGGACCCCCCGGGACCGCCCTAGAACGCCCGGAACCGCCCGGGACGGCCCGGGACCGCCCCGGACCGCCCGGGACCGCCTCGGACCGCCCGGGACCGCCCAGGACCGCCCGGGACCGCCCGGGACCGCCCGGGACCGCCCGGGAGCGCCCGGGACCGCCCAGGACCGCCCCGGACTGCCCAGGACCACCCGGGACCGCCCGGGACCGCCCGGGACCGCCCGGGACTGCCCGGGACCGCCCGGGACCGCCCGGGACCGCCCGGGACCGCCCCGGACCGCCCGGGACCGCCCCGGACCGCCCGGGACCGCCCGGACCGCCCGGGACCGCCCCGGACCGCCCGCGACCCGCCCTGGACCGCCCAGAACCGCCATGGACCGCCCAGGACCGCCCCGGACCGCCCGGGACCGCCCGGGACCGCCCAGGACCGCCCGGGACCGCCCGGGACCGCCCGGGACCGCCCGGGACCGCCCGGGACCGCCCGGGACCGCTCTGGACCGCTGGGATCGCCCGGGGACTGCCCGGGACCGCCCGGGACCGCCCCGGACCGCCTCGGACCACCCCGGATTGCCCCCGGACCGCCCGGGACCGCCCCGGACCGCGCGGGACTGCCCCGGACCGCCCGGGACCGCCCCGGACCACCCGGGACCGCCCGGACCGCCCGGGACCGCCCCGGACCGCCCGGGACCGCCCCGGTCCAACCGGGACCGCCCGGGACCGCCCGTGACCGCCCGGGCCGCCCGGGACCGCCCGGGACCGCCCGGGACCGCCCCGGAACGCCCGGGACCGCCCCGGACCGCCCGGGACCGCCCCGGACCGCACGGGACTGCCCGGGACCGCCCAGGAATGCCCCGGACCGCCCGGGACCGCCCGGGACCGCCTGGGACCGCCCGGGACCGCCCGGGACCGCCCGGGACCGCCCGGGACAGCTCTGGACCGCCCGGACCGCCCGGGACTGTCTGGGAACGCCCGGGACCGCCCCAGACCGCCCCGGACCACCCCGGATTGCCCCGGACCGCACCCGGACCGCCTAGGACCACACCCGGACAGCCCGGGACCGCCCAGACCGCCTAGGACCACACCCGGACAGCCCGGGACCGCCTCGGACCGCCCGGGACCGCCCAGGACCGCCCGGGACCACCCTGGACCGCCCGGGACCGCCCTGGAACGCCCGGGACCGCCCGGGACCGCCCGGGACCGCCCGGGACCGCCCTGGACCGCCCGGGACCACCCGGGACCGCCCGGAACCGCCCGGGACCGCCCCGGACCGCCCGGGACCACCCGGGACCGACCAGGACCGCCCGGGACGCCCGGGACTGCCCGGGATCGCCCGGGACCGCCCGGGACCGCCCGGGACCGCCCGGGACCGCCCGGGACCGCCCCGGACCGCCCGGGACCGCCCCGGACCGCCCGGGACCGCCCGGGACCGCCCCGGGACCGCCCGGGACCGCCCGGGATCGCCCGGGACCGCCCGGGACCGCCCTGGACCGCCCGGGACCGCCCGGGACCGCCCGGGACCGCCCGGGACCGCCCTGGACCGCCGGGACCGCCCGGGACCGCCCGAGACCGCCCGGGACTACCCGGGATCGCCCGGGACCGCCTGGGACCGCCCGGGACCGCCCCGGACTGCCCGGGACCGCACCCGGACCGCCAAGGACCACACCCGGACCGGCTGGGACCGCCCCGACCGCCTGGGACCGCCCGGGACCGCCCGGGACCGCCCGGGACCGCCCTAGAACGCCCGGGACCGCCCGGGACCGCCCGGGATGGCCCCGGACCGCCCGCGACCGCCTCGGACCGCCCGGGACCGCCCCGGACCGCCCGGGACCGCCCCGGACCGCCCGGGACCGCCCCGGCCCGCCCGGGACCGCCCCGGACCGCCCGGGACCGCCGGGACCGCCCGGGACCGCCCCGGACCGCCCCAGACCACCCCGGACCGCCCGGGACCGCCCGGGACCGCCCAGGACCGCCCGGGACCGCCCGGGACCGCCCGGGACCGCCCGGGACCACGCTGGACCGCCCGGGACCGCTCTGGACCGCCCGGGACCGCCCGGGACTGCGCGGAACCGCCCGGGACCGCCCCGGACCGCCCCGGACCACCCCGGATTGCCCCGGACCGTCCGGGACCGCCCCGGACCGCCCGGGACCGGCCCCGACCGCACGGGACCGCCCCGGACCGCCCGGGACCGCCCGGGACCGCCCCGGACCGCCCCGGACCGCCCCGGATTGCCCGGGACCGCCCGGGACTGCCCCGGACCGCCCGGGACTGCCGCGGACCGCCCGGAACCGCCCCGGACCGCCCGGGACCGCCCCGGACCGCCCGGGATTGCCCCGGACCGCCCGGGACCGCCCGGGACCGCCCGGGACTGCCTGGGACCGCCCGGGACCGCCCAGGACCAGCCGGGACCGCCCCAGACCGCCCGGGACCGCCCGGGACCGCCCGGGACCGCCCGGGACCGCCCTGGACCGCCGCGACCGCCCGGGACCGCCCGAGACCACCCAGGACCACCCGGGTCCGCCCGGGCCCGCCCGGGACCGCCCGGGACCGCCCCGGACCGCCCGGGACCGCACCCGGACCGCCCAGGTCCACACCCGTACCGCCCGGGACCGCCCCGACCGCCCGGGACCGCCCGGGACCGCCCGGGACCGCCCCGGACCCCCCGGGACCGCCCTAGAACGCCCGGAACCGCCCGGGACGGCCCGGGACCGCCCCGGACCGCCCGGGACCGCCTCGGACCGCCCGGGACCGCCCAGGACCGCCCGGGACCGCCCTGGACCGCCCGGGACCGCCCTGGAACGCCCGGGACCGCCCGGGACCGCCCGGGACGGCCCGGGACCGCCCGGGACCGCCCTGGACCGCCCGGGACCTCCCGAGACCGCCCGGGACCGCCCGGGACCGCCCGGGACCGCCCGGGACCGCCCGGGAGCGCCCGGGACCGCCCAGGACCGCCCCGGACTGCCCAGGACCACCCGGGACCGCCCGGGACCGCCCGGGACCGCCCGGGACTGCCCGGGACCGCCCGGGACCGCCCGGGACCGCCCGGGACCGCCCCGGACCGCCCGGGACCGCCCCGGACCGCCCGGGACCGCCCCGGACCGCCCGGGACCGCCCCGGACCGCCCGGGACCGCCCCGGACCGCCCAGAACCGCCACGGACCGCCCAGGACCGCCCCGGACCGCCCGGGACCGCCCGGGACCGCCCAGGACCGCCCGGGACCGCCCGGGACCGCCCGGGACCGCCCGGGACCGCCCGGGACCGCCCGGGACCGCTCTGGACCGCCTGGGACCGCCCGGGACTGCCCGGGACCGCCCGGGACCGCCCCAGACCGCCTCGGACCACCCCGGATTGCCCCCGGACCGCCCGGGACCGCCCCGGACCGCCCGGGACTGCCCCGGACCGCCCGGGACCGCCCCGGACCACCCGGGACCGCCCCGGACCGCCCGGGACCGCCCCGGACCGCCCGGGACCGCCCCGGTCCAACCGGGACCGCCCGGGACCGCCCGTGACCGCCCGGGCCGCCCGGGACCGCCCGGGACCGCCCGGGACCGCCCTGGAACGCCCGGGACCGCCCCGGACCGCCCGGGACCGCCCCGGACCGCAGGGGACTGCCCGGGACCGCCCAGGAATGCCCCGGACCGCCCGGGACCGCCCGGGACCGCCTGGGACCGCCCGGGTCCGCCCGGGACCGCCCGGGACCGCCCGGGACAGCTCTGGACCGCCCGGGACCGCCCGGGACTGTCTGGGAACGCCCGGGACCGCCCCAGACCGCCCCGGACCACCCCGGATTGCCCCGGACCGCACCCGGACCGCCTAGGACCACACCCGGACAGCCCGGGACCGCCCAGACCGCCTAGGACCACACCCGGACAGCCCGGGACCGCCTCGGACCGCCCGGGACCGCCCAGGACCGCCCGGGACCACCCTGGACCGCCCGGGACCGCCCTGGAACGCCCGGGACCGCCCGGGACCGCCCGGGACCGCCCGGGACCGCCCTGGACCGCCCGGGACCACCCGGGACCGCCCGGAACCGCCCGGGACCGCCCCGGACCGCCCGGGACCACCCGGGACCGACCAGGACCGCCCGGGACCGCCCGGGACTGCCCGGGATCGCCCGGGACCGCCCGGGACCGCCCGGGACCGCCCGGGACCGCCCCGGACCGCCCGGGACCGCCCGGGACCGCCCCGGACCGCCCGGGACCGCCCGGGACAGCCCAGGACCGCCCGGGACCGCCCGGGACCGCCCGAACCGCCCGAGACCGCCCGGGACCGCCCGGGACCGCCCGGGACCACCCGGGACCGCCGTGACCGCACCGGACCGCCCGGGACCGCCCAGGACCGCCCGGGACCGCCCGGGACCACCCGGGACCGCCCCGGACCGCCCGGGACCGCCCGGGACCGCCCGGGACCGCCCGGGACCGCCCTGGACCGCCGGGACCGCCCGGGACCGCCCGAGACCGCCCGGGACCACCCAGGACCGCCCGGGCCCGCCCGGGACCGCCCGGGACCGCCCCGGACCGCCCGGAACCGCACCCGGACCGCCCAGGACCACACCCGGACCGCCCGGGACCGCCCCGACCGCCCGGGACCGCCCGGGACCGCCCGGGACCGCCCCGGACCCCCCGGGACCGCCCTAGAATGCCCGGGACCGCCCGGGACGGCCCGGGACCGCCCCGGACCGCCCGGGACCGCCTCGGACCGCCCGGGACCGCCCAGGACCGCCCGGGACCGCCCAGGACCGCCCGGGACCGCCCCGGACCGCCCGGGACCGCCCGGGACCGCCCGGGACCGCCCCGGACCGCCCCAGACCGCCCCGGACCGCCCGGGACCGCCCGGGACCGCCCAGTACCGCCTGGGACCGCCCGGGACCGCCCGGGACCGCCCGGGACCGCCCGGGACCGCGCTGGACCGCCCGGGACCGCTCTGGACCGCCCGGGACCGCCCGGGACTGCCCGGAACCGCCCGGGACCGCCCCGGACCGCCCCGGACCACCCCGGATTGCCCCGGACCGCCCGGGACCGCCCCGGACCGCCCGGGACCGCCCCGGACCGCACGGGACCGCCCCGGACCGCCCGGGACCGCCCGGGACCGCCCCGGACCGCCCCGGACCGCCCCGGATTGCCCGGGACTGCCCGGGACCGCCCCGGACCGCCCGGGACTGCCGCGGACCGCCCGGGACCGCCCCGGACCGCCCGGGACCGCCCCGGACCGCCCGGGATTGCCCCGGACTGCCCGGGACAGCCCGGGACCGCCCGGGACCGCCTGGGACCGCCCGGGACCGCCCAGGACCACCCGGGACCGCCCTGGACTGCCCGGGACCGCCCGGGACCGCCCGGGACCGCCCCGGACCGCCCCGGACCGCCCCGGATTGCCCGGGACCGCCCGGGACCGCCCGGGACCGCCCGGGACCGCCCGGGACCGCCCGGGACCGCTCTGGACCGCCTGGGACCGCCCGGGACTGCCCGGGACCGCCCGGGACCGCCCCAGACCGCCTCGGACCACCCCGGATTGCCCCCGGACCGCCCGGGACCGCCCCGGACCGCCCGGGACTGCCCCGGACCGCCCGGGACCGCCCCGGACCACCCGGGACCGCCCCGGACCGCCCGGGACCGCCCCGGACCGCCCGGGACCGCCCCGGTCCAACCGGGACCGCCCGGGACCGCCCGTGACCGCCCGGGCCGCCCGGGACCGCCCGGGACCGCCCGGGACCGCCCTGGAACGCCCGGGACCGCCCCGGACCGCCCGGGACCGCCCCGGACCGCAGGG
>NW_027423660.1:0-16985 GCF_048934315.1 Petromyzon marinus | reverse complement strand
ACATCTGCTGAACCAACGTATCCTACAGCAGCATATGAGTGTGTTTTCATACATTGCCTGAGTGTGTGTTTCTTGCGTATGATCGGTATGTGTTTTACGCATGATCCATATTTTATATCACGCAAGATATTTGCCTGTTTTTCTAATGATCTGCACGTTTTTCACGCATAATCTCTGGGTTTCACAAATGTTCTGTGTGGGTGGCCGGGACCACCCTCAGCTGCCTTTTTCTCCCGAGTTGCGATGTGTACACATCGTGCCAGATACTAATTTAAGGCTGAACCGACCTCTCGAGATCCAGGACGCACTGGTGATGGTGGCTGTAAGCGGGAATCGAGCTCGTGTCGCCGGATTCATTGTAGCGCAGCGTGCTAAACCCACACGCTCACAGACAGGACTCCAGCTCATCCACCTCGCGCACCTTTGCCAGGAACTTCCAATTGTGGAGCGACGAGCAAATGAAGCGACCCGACCTCCCCTCGGGATACGATGGCTGGCAGGTGGTTGAAGCTATCCGGCAGGAAGCGAGTGCAGGTAACGCTCACCTGAGCGTTGCGAGGCGTGCCCCGCAGGTGGTATCACGTGGGACGATGGATGTGCGACAACGCTATGGCCCTTTCACGATTCCGCTGCTGTATGGGGACCGCCACAACCTAGCGGATCGTTGCGGTGTATTTGACCATACTTCACCACGCTGGTTGGTTGCAGGTGTGGGGAGCGGCACAGTGCAAGGGTTTATGTTGCTGGACTGCCCCTTTTCTGATCATGTGACCCTTGCCAGATTAATTCTGCAAATGCGCAATCGCCGAGCCATGCGACAGCACCCCCGGTTTGCCACGTGTAGCTCTTGTAGACGATGACAACAAACACGCACCCTGCTCTACGTAGCCTGATAGCAGTCATGATGGTGGTTTGCGTGGTACCTTACCATCAGACAAAAAGACTAAACAATTTTGTATTTTACCCGGTAAAGCTCACTGAGCTACATAGACGTTTCTCTGAAGCGACCTGGCTATCACAAATGATAACTCAACTAAGTGGCTTATCACGCGGAAATGTATTCTAGCCTCGATATTACAGCTGAATACAAATCCTCTGGGGGTACCCACGAACCCGGGCAGCAAGGGGGCAGTTGGCAGATGGTAAGGGGCCAAGGAGCAAGGGGGAGGATGGAGAAGGGCAGTGGGGAGTGGAGCAGTGGTGTGGCACGTTCGAGTGATGCAAATATTAACTGATTTGTATTGAATACAACTAGAACAATTTACACCGGTGCGTTGATCGATATGATGTTGGTTATAATGTTAACGATAATTATGTTGAGATTAGCATATGCAGGAGATAGTGAATATAATGCTAATGTCTTTACGCATGGTGATGGTAGAGATCTATAAATCTGGTGATGATGTAATGATGATGGCTTGGCAAGTTGAAGATGGTGATGATAGTGCTCCTGCTGGTGGTGGTAATTCAGATGATGATTATGATGCTGCGACTTGCTGTAGCTGCTTATAATAATAATGATGCTGCATTTGCTGCTGACGATGATGATCCCCCCCACCCTCGTCCACCTCCGCAGGTTTAGAGGATCGCCGCATGGTGGTGCAAGCACTGAGCCTGCTGAAGCGCGGGAGTGCGGAGAGGCGACCCCGCGAGATGGAAACAGGAGGGACAGGGTCCTCCTGGGGGGATATCGTGAGCGGCGCAGGGGGTCCTAGCGGGGTCGAGAGGGGAGGAGACACAGCGGATGGACACCTCATTGTTCCCCCCGACGGGGACCCTAATGGGGCCCCAGTGGACGGGGACTCGGGTGGGAGATAACGGCCGAGGTTCGCGTGGCGAGAACAAACGCGCGACCCCGTGTGCGCGTGAGCGTGCGTGGCCACGAGGGCACGTACACGGTACCCAACCTCGGCGGGTTCGAGGAGGAAGAGGCCCTCCTGGAGCTTGGACTGCACGAGGCTTGAGACGGAGGTAGGTGGCTGAGGGGTTGGGTGAGCGACAGGTTGGGTGAGTGAAGGAGGCATTGATTGATTGCGTGGGTAGAGGGTGAGTGGGTAATGTTGAGTGAGCGGGTGTATGTGGTTGAGTTAGTTGGTAGGTGGCCGAGTGGGTGAATGTGGGAGGTTGAGGGGGTGAATGAATGGTTGGATGAGAGAGTGGGTTGGTGAGTAGGTGGGTGAGTGTGGGAGGTCGAGTGGGTGAGTGAGGGGGGTCGAGTGGGTGAGTGAGACGGATGGTGAGTGGGTGGGGGAGTTTGAGTGGGTGAGTGGATGCGTGGGTGATTTGGTAAGTGCATTGTTAATTGTGTAAATGGCTCGGTGAGTCAGTGAGTGCGTGCATTGGTGGGTAAGTGAGAGGATGAGTGGGTTGGGGAGTGCATAAGTGGGTGGGGGAGTGAGTGGGGGAGCGAGTGGGCGGGTTAGTGATTTAATCAATCATCGTGTGATTGAATGGCTGAACAGAGGGGTAGGTGAATGAGTGTTTATGGTTTAGTGAGTGTGTGTGTGGATGAGTTAGTGGGTGGGTGAGTGGATGATTGTGGGAGGTTGAGGGGGTGAGTGGATGTGTAATTTAATGGTTGTATGGGTGGGTGAGCGTGGGAAGTTAAGTGGGTGTGTGAATGAGTGAAGGGGTGGGTGAGTTGAGTGGGTGAATTATTGGGTGGGTGAGTGGGTGTGCGGGTGAGTTAGGGGGTGGGTCAGTATGGGTGGATGGGTGATGGAGTCGGTGATTGAGTTTGTAAATTGAGTGGGTGATTGAGTAGTAGGGTGAGAGTGGGAGGTTGGGTGGGTGGAGGTGAGGGGTTGCATGAGTGAGGGGTTGGGTGAGTTGGTGGGTGGGTGAATGAGTGGATTGATCAGTTAGTGTGTGGTTGAGTGGGTGGTTGGCTGAGTGGGTGAGAAGATGGGTCGTTGAGTGAGTGGATGGGTTATAGATTGAGTGGGTGGTTGTGTGATTGATTGGCTGAGCAAAGGGGTGAATTAGTGAATTTGTGTGGTTGAGTTACTGGTTAGGTGGGTGAGTGCATGAGTGTGGGAGGTTGAGAGTTCGTTGGTGAGTGTTTGAGTTAGATATTGAGTTGGTGGTTATGGGATTGAGTAGGTGAGCGGAGGATTGGGTGAGTTAATAGATGTTTATGTTTGAGTTAGTGGGTGGGTGATTGGATGAGTGGGTGGGTGATTGGATGAGTGGGAGGGTAATTTGATGAGTGGGAGATTTAAATGGTGAGTGAATGGGTGATTGAATGCTTGGATGGGGGGTGAGTGATTTAATTGGTGGGTGCGAGATTGAGTGGGTGGCTGGGTGAGTGGGTGAGATGATGGGTGGGTTAGTGAGATGATGATGGGTGGGTTAGTTGATGTGTGAGTGGGTAGGTTAGAGATTCAGTGGGAGGGAGGGTGGGTGAGTGGTTACGTGGCTCGTGGGTGAGTAGCTCAGTGGCTGGTTGAATTGGTGAGTTAATTTGTGCGTGATTGATTTGGTGAATGGGTGAGTGAGTGGATGGATGAGGGAATGGATGAGTGAGACGGTGAGTGCGTTGGTGAGTGATTGAGTTAGTGAGTACGAGATTGGATGACCGTGGAAGGTTGGGTTGGTGAGTGAGTGGATGGATGTGAGAGGTTGAGTGGGTGAGTTATTGCGGTTAAGTATGGAGGGGGTGGGTAAGTGAAGGGGTGGTTCAGTGAGTGGGTGAGTGAGTGGATGGTTGGTGAGTGAGTGGGGTGAGTGAATGCGTGGGTGAGCAAGTGAATGAGTTGGTGAGTGGTTGTGTGAGTAGTGGGTGAGTGGGTGGTGAGTGAGTGGATATTTGTGGGTGATTTAGTCGGTGGGTGATTTGGTCAGTATGGGAGCTTGAAGCAGTGAATGGTTAGGTGAGTGAGGGGTGGGTGAGTGAGTAGATGAATGAATTAGTTAGTGGGAGCACTAGTGGGTGGGTGAGTGAGTGGGTGAGAAATTGAGTCAGTTGGTGGGTGGGTGGTTCCGTGGGTAGTGCGTCTTGGGTGAGTAGGTCAGTGGCTCGGTGAGTTCCTGAATTAATGGGTGGGTTAGTGAGTTGATGGGTGAGTGAGTGGGAAAGTGCATTGGTAAGTGTGAGGGTGAGTGGGTGGGTGGTTGCATGAGTGTGGTTTAGATATTTTAGTGGGTGGCTTTTTGAGTGGATGAGTTTGAGTGGGTCAGTGGTTGCGTTAGTGGGTGGTTGAGTTAGTGGGTGGGTGAATAATTACGTGGGTAGTGGGTGAGTGTGTGAAGAGGTGAGTGGCTGAGGGAGTAGGTGTGTGGGTGGGTTAGAAATTGAATGGGTGGCAGAGTGAGTGAGTCCTGGGTGAGTTAATGAGTTGGTGGGTCGGTCAGTGGGTGAGTGTCTGGATGGATGATTGAGTAAGTCGGTGAGTGAGGGGTTGGGTGAGTGATGGGTTGGGTATGTGTGTTTTTGGTTCGCGAGTTTGTGGGTGAGTGAGTGGGTCAGTTCGTGGTTGGGTGAGTGAGTTCGTTGGTGAGTGTTTGAGTTAGTATGTTGGTGGGTGAGTGTGTAGTTTAGTGAGTGAGTGATTTAGAGATTAAGTGGGTCATAGGGTGAGTGGGTGGGTGAGCAAGTGGTTAACTAAGTGAGTGGTTGGGTGGGTCGGTGAGTTGTTGACTGAATGGGGTCAGAAAGTAGGTGAGTGAGTGAATGGGTGAGTGACTGCTGGGTGGGTAAGTTAATGTGGGAGGTTGAGTGGGTAAGTGAGCTTGTGAGTGATTGGGTGAGTCAAAGAGTGGGGCGCTACGGTGGTGAAATGTTCACTACCTCGCCTAGTATACATGAGGTTGTGGATTCGATTGCGATCCTGCCGCCTGTATATTTGGAGTTTGCATGTTCTCCCCCTGGTCATGTGGATTTTGCTCCGGGTCCTTTCCGCTGCATTTAGAATCAACATGCCTTTTGAGGATTTGGCTGCAATAAATGTATGTGATAAGCCACTTAGTTTATCTATCATTTGTAGCCAGGCCGATTCTGAAAAGGGTCTATATAGCTCAATGAGCCGTACCTGGTGAAATAAAAAGTAGTTTAGTTTAGGGGGTGGGTGGCTGGTTGGGTCGGTAGGTCGGTTAGAGGTTGAGTGGGCGGCAGGGTGAGTGGGTGGCAGGGTGAGTGGGTGAGTAGGTAAGTAGCTGCGTGAGCGGGTGGACTGGTGAGTGTGCGAGTTAGAGATTGAGTAGGTGGATGGGTGGGTGTGTAAGTGGATGTGTCGGTAAGTGGTTGAGTTGGTGGCAACGTGCGGGTTTTTGAGTGGGTGGGTGTTTCTGAGTGGGTAGGTGGCTGAATGGGTGGGTGAGTGGGTGACTGAGTCAAGAAAGTGGAGCGCCATGGTGGTGACATATTAACTACCTCGCCTTTTGTACAGGAGGTTGTGGGTTCGATCTCGATTATGACGCCTGTATATTTGGAGTGTGCATGTTCTTGTGGTTGCATGGATTTTTCTCCGAGTCCTCCGGGTTTTCTCTCCATATTTAGAAACATGCATTTCGAGGTTTTGGCTGTTCTGGAACTCACCCACTCAACTACTAAAGCCACCCACCAACCCACTCACAAACCCGCTCACCCTACCATGCACTCAATTTTTAATCAACGCACTCATGCACACACCCACTCACTCGCTCAACCACTCATCCACGCACCCACCTACACACGCACTCACTGACTTATTTGAGCAGTCATTTGTGGCCGCGTCGCTTATGAAAAAAATCTATATAGCTCCGTGGGCCTTTCCTGGTAAAATTAAAATAGTTAAATTATAGTTTACAGTTGGGTGAGTGGGCGGTGAGTGCGTTGGTCGGTGAGTGAATGGGTGGTTAAGTAAGTAGGTGAGGGGCTGGGTGAGTTGTTGGGAGATTGAGTGAGTCACAGTGTGAGTGGGTGGGTTGGATCGTGAGTTGGTCACTGAGTGAGTGGGTGGGGTGAGTGGGTGGGTAGGTTGGGTGGGTGGGTGGGTGAGTGAGTTAGTGAGTGCATGTGTAGGTTGGTGCGTGGATGAGTGGTTGAGTGAGTGAGTGGGTGTGTGCGTGAGTGCGTTGATTAGAAATTGAGTGCATGGCAGGGTGAGTGGGTTTGTGAGTGGGTTGGTGGGTGGCTTTAGTAGTTGAGTGGGTGAGTTCGAGAATTGTACGCCACTGTGGCGAGATGTTAGCTACGTCGTCTGGTATTTTGGAGTTCGTAGGTTCCATCCCAACCCTGATGCTTGTATATTTGGGGTTTGCATGTGCTCTATGGTCACGTGGATTTCGACTCCACATTTAGAAACATTCATTTATCGGATTTGGCTGCTATACATTACTGTGTGATAGGCCACTTAGTGAAGCTCTCATTTGTGGCCAGGTTACTTTGGAAAAATATTTTATATAGCTCTGTGGGTCTTACCTGGTAACTTAAAAAATAGTTGAATTTAGTCAGTTTGGATTAGTGAGTAGGTGGAATGTTGAGTGCGTGGGTTAGAGATTGATTTTGTGGCAGGGTGAGTGGCTGGGTGAGTTTGTGATTGGTTGGGTGGGTGAGTGTGTGAGTTAGACATTGAGTTGGTGGATGGGTGGGTGTGTGAGGGAGTGAATAGGTGACCTGGTGGGTGAGTGGATTGTTGAGTGAGTGGGTTGTTGAGTTAGGGAGTGGGTGGGCTGGTAAGTGGGTTGGTGAATTAGTTTGTGGGTGTGTGGGTGAGTCAGTCAGTTAGAGATTGATTTGGTTAGTGTGTTGAGTTCCCGACGACGACTCGGAGACGGCTTGAGGGTAAGGGCTTTCGCCAAAGGTTTATTAAGTATATTACAATAACACAAAGGGTGTGACAACTTCCCAGGGGTTAGGGGTCCTACACTAAGTCCTGGTCCAGCCCGGCTAGCTCCGGTCTCTCTCCCTCGAGTCGGATGGGGGAACTTGCCAACCCCACCGACCGGGAAGAGCAGCACCTCCTACGGCTACCACCGGCTTCACTCCTGACTCTTCGTCGATCCCTCTCTACCCCTGGTTCCCTCTCCACCCTTCTCACTCTACCCGTTCCCACAGTGATCCCGCTTTCGTCACGGGGTCCCCCTTAAATACTAGAGGAGACATGACGTCATCGAGCCGCCCAGCGCGCATGATGCCACGTTCCGTGACGTCATCGCACTAGACGGCACACATGACGTCACGTCCCCATTTTACTCTACAAGTGGTTTGTGTGTGGGTGGGTGGGTGTTTGAGTGGGTGGTTGAGTTAAAGAGTGGAATGTCAAGGTGGCAAAATTTTATGAACCTCGCCTGTATATCTAGAGTTTGCACGTTCTCCCCCGTAGTTGCATGGAATTTTCTCTGGGTACTCCAGGTTGCCCCTCCACATTTAGAAACATGCATTTATAGACTTTGACTGCTATAACGTTCTATGTGAAAAGCCATTCCATTGAGCAATCATTTGTACTCTGCTTGTTTCTGAAAAAGATGTATATAGCATGGGCCTTACCTAGTAAAGTAAAAAAAAAAGCTACATTTTTATTTGGTGTGTAGATGGGCGGTTTTGTGGGTGGGTGCGTGGATGAGTGGGTGCGACGTTCGATGGGTAGTAGGTGAGAGGCTTGGTGAGTGAGTGTGGATTAGAGATTGAGTGCGTGGCTTGGCGAGTGCGTGGCTGGGTGAGTGAGTGTGTGCAAGGCTCGGTGGTTGAATTAATGGATGGTTGAGTTAGTGGGTCGGTGTTTGAGTGTGTGGTTTCGTGGGTGGGAGAGTCAGAGAATGGAGTGTCATGGTGGCAAGATGTTAACTACCTCGCCGGGTATACAGGATGTTGTGGGTTCGATTCCACATTTAGAAACATGCATTTAGACGAGTTGGCTGCTATAAATGTATACGTGATAAGCCACTCTGTTGAGCTATCATTTGTGGCGAAGTTGCTTCTGAAAACAATCCATATATCTCAGTGGGCCTTGCCTGGTAAAACAAACATAATTTATATTTAGGCCGTGTTGGTGAGTGGTCGGGTTGGTGAATTAGTGGGTGAGTTAGTGGGTTAGTGGGTGGGTTAATAATTGGATGGGTGAGTTCATGAGTGGGTGGGTGAGGGTAGGTCAGTGGGTGTGTTAGTGGGTACGGGTTTGAGAGGGTGGCTGGGTGAAAAGGTGTGTGGGTGAGTGATTGGGTGGGTGGGTGGTTTGGTGCATGGGTGGTTTGGTGCGTGGGTGAGTGAGCAGGTGGGTGGGTGAGTGAATGGATGTTTGTGTTTGAGTTAGTGGGTGGGTGATTGGATGAGTGGGAGGTTGAAAAGGTGAGTGGATGGGTGATTTAATGCTTGGGTGGGTGAGTGGTTACGTGGGTAGTGGGTCGTGGCTGGCTGAGTTGGTGTGTGAGTGTTGGTGAGTGAGTTAGTGAATGGGAATGTGGGTGAGTGATTAGAGTTAATGGGTACAAGATTGAGTGAATAAGAAGATGGGTGAGTTGGTGAGTGTTTGGGTTAGAGATTGAGTTGGTGGTTATGTGATTGAGTAGGTGAGTGGAGGGATGGGTGAGTGAATGGGTGTTTGAGTTAGTGGGTGGGTGATTGGATGACTGTGCGAGGTTGAAGGGATGAGTCGATGGGTGATTCAATGGTTGGATGAGAGGGTGGGTTGGTTAGTGGGTGGGTGAATGTGGGAGGTTCAGTGAGTGAGTTTATGCGCGAGTGGTTGCTGAGTGGGTTGGCGGGTAGGTGAGTGGGTTTGCTGGTAGGTGAGTGGGTTGGCTGGTAGGTGAGTGGTTTGGCTGGTAGGTGAGTGGGTTGGCAGGTAGATGAGTGGGTTGCCGGGTAGGTGAGTGGGTTGGCGGATAGGTGAGTGGGTTGACGGATAAGTGAGTGGGTTGGCGGGTAGATGAGTGGGTTGGCGGGTAGGTGAGTGGGTTGGCGAATAGGTGAGTGGGTTGGTGGGTGGGCGAGTGAGTGAGTGGGTGTAGTGGAGTTGTAGCCTCAGTAGTGGGTGAGTGACTGGGTGAGTATGTGGGTGGATGAGTTCGTGGCAGGAGAGTTAGTGGATGCGATAGTGAGTTAGTGCATGAGTGGGTGAGGGGATGGGTGAGTTAGTGGTTGGATGATACGGTGAGTTTGTGAGTGCGTGGGTAGGTATTTGAGTGAGTGGATTGTTGAGTGAGTGGATGGGATGTTGAGTGAGTGAGTGGGTGGTTGGGTTGGTTCGTGACTTTGTGGGTGGGTGAGAAGGTGAGTTCGTGGGTGAGAGAGTGAACGAATGCCTGTTAATACGTGGGTGGATGAGTAGGTGGGTGTGGGGGTTGGTGAGTGAGTGGGTGGGTTAGAGATTGAGTGGGTGGTTGTGTGACGGAGTGGGTGGTTGTGTGATTGAGTGGGTGAGTGGACGGGTGAGTGTGTGGATATTTGTGGTTGATTAAGTCGGTGGCTAATGCGAGCAGTGTGGGAGCTTGAAGGGAGTGAGTGGTTAGGTGAGTGAGGGGTGGGTGAATGAGTTAGTAGGAGCGCTAGTGGGTGGGTGAGTCATTAAGTGAGTGAGTTGTGTGGCTGAGTGAGTGACTGGATGGGTGGATGACTGGGTGAGTGAGTGGGAGAGTGATTGAGTAAGTGAGTCAAGCGGGTGGGTGGGTGAGTAATTGAGTAGTTGGTGGGAGAATGGGTGAGTAGTTACGTGTGTAGTGCGTCGTGGGTGAGTAGGTCAGTGCCTGGGTGAGTTTCTGAATAATGGGTGGGTTCATGAGTTGATGGGTTGGGTCAGTGATGTGGTGCGTGGGTGATTGAGTGGATGGATGAGTGAGTGGGTGAGTGCATTGGTAAGTGTGAGGGTGTTTGAGTTAGTGGGTGGGTGATTGGATGAGTGTGCAATGTTGAAGGAGTGAGTGGGGATGGGTAATTGAATAGCTGGATGAGAGGGTGGGTTGGTGAGTGGGTGGGTGAATGTGGGGGGTTGAGTGGGTGAGTGTGTGGATGAGTGAGGGTTTGGGTGAGTGAGGGGTTTGGTGAGTGAAGGGGTCGGTCAGTTCGTGGGTTAGTGAATGGATGGAATGGCTGGGTGAGTGAATGGGTGGTTGACCGAGTGAGTGAGTGGATGGGTGGATGAGTGAGTGGGTGGGCAAGCGGGTGAGTTGTTGCATGGGTAATGGGTGAGTGGGTGGTGAGTAGGTGTATGTGGTTGACTTAGTGGGAGGGTGGGTGAGTGGATGAGTGTGGGAGGTTGAGGGTGTGAGTGAATGGGTGAGTCAGTGGCTGAATGAGAGGATGGATGGATTGTTGAATGAGTGTGTGAGTGTGGTATGTTGAGTGGATGAGTTAATGTGTTGGTGTGTAACTGAATGAGTGGGTGGGTGAGTGAGTGGGTGGGTGAGTGAGTCTGTGCATAAGTGTGTGGGTGGGTGAGTGGGTGGGTGGGTGAGTGAGCTCGTGGGTACAAGATTGAGTGGGTTGCTTGATGAGTGCGTCAGGATGGGTGAGTTTGTGGGTGGGCGGGCAGGTTAGAGATTGAGTAAGTGGGTAAGCTAGTGGGTGGGTTAGAGATTGAGTGGGTGAGCGGAGGGGTGAGTGAATGAGTGAGTGATTTGTGGGTGTGGTTGGATGACAGGATGGGTTTGTGATTGGGCGGGTGCAATGGCAGAGCCAGGATTTTCAGGTAGGGGGGAAACCCCTCCAGCAATGAAAAATCATAGGAGTTGTTAGTAAGTAAGAACTTGTCCCTTGCTTTTTATTCGACGCGTGTCCAGCGATGGCGCAGCCATCGATCGAGGGTCGGATTCGAACGTGTTGTGTGATCGGCATCGCGCTCACTAAAGGTGAATGCCTTGAGGGAAGTTGTGTACTATGCGCAACTTCGCACAATTCTGTGAGTCACTTATAACTGCTTTGCCGTTACTTATTGCCAATTATGGACTCAGACTATTATCCTATCATCTCATAGAGTTCCTGGCACGTAATAATATGCTACACAGTGGCAGTAGGGGTCGCAAAATGCCGATTTATTACTAATAAACCCCAATGATCCGATCGAAATTAGGGATTTTGGTCGGATCATTGGGGGGGCCACGTGCCATCACACCCCCCCCCTCCCCCCCCACTGGCAGAATGGATGGGTGGGTGAGTGTGGGAGGTTGAGTCGGTGAGTTTATGCGTGAGTGTGGCTGAATGAGTGGGTGGGTATGTGAGTGAGTAGTTGGGTGGGTTATTGGGTGGGTGAATTGGTTGGTGGGTGTGTGAGTGGGTTTGTGGATGGGTTAGTGGGTTGGCGGGAAGGGGAGTGGGTTGGCGGGTGGGTGAGGGGGTTGGCGGGTGGGTTAGTGGGTTGGCAGGGAGTGGGTTGGGGGGTAGATGAGTGGGTTGGGGGGTAGGTGAGCGGGTTGGCGGGTAGGTGAGTGGGTTGGCGGGTAGGTGAGTGGGTTGGGGGGTAGGTGAGTGGGTTTGTGGGTGGGTCAGGAGTGACTAGGTGGGTGGGGGAGTAGTGGAGTGGTAGCCTGGGTAATGGGTGAGTGGGTGGGTTGTTCACTGGGTGACTACGTGCGTGGGTTCGTTAGTGACAGGCGACTTAGTGGATGCGATAGTGAAGATGCAATAGTGAGACAGAGTGGATGGGTTGTTGATTGAGTGGGGTGAATGAATGAGTGAGTGGGTGAGTTAGTGAGTGGATTGGTGAGTGGGTGGGTGAGTGCACGAGTGAGTGGATGGGTTAGAGATTGAGTGAGTGGTTGAGTGGATTGGTGATTCAGTGGGTGAGTTAGTGGGTGTTTGAGTTAATTTGTCTGTTAGTCTGTGGGTGATGGAGTCGGTGACTGGGTGAGTCTGTGCTGGTGGCTCGGTGGATGGTTGAGTTCATGGGTGGGTTTTTGAGTGAGTGGATGGGTTGTTGAGTGAGTTGATGGGTGAGTGAGTGGGTGAAACGGTGCGTGGGTAGGTTAGTGAGTGAGTGGATGGGTGGGTGATTGATTGGGTGAGTGTGTTGGCAAGTGAGAGGGTGAGTGGGTGAGTGAGTGGGTGGTTAATCGGTTGGTGGGTGCGTGAAGGAGTGGTTGGGATGAGTTAGTTATTGAGTGGATACGTCAGTGAGTGAATGGGTGGGTGAGTGAGTGAGAGGTTGCGTTGGTAGTAGGTGAGTGGGTGGTGAGTGGGTTGGTTCTTGAGTGAGTAGGTGGTTTGTTAAGTGAATGAGTGGGTGGTTGGGTTGGTTAGTGAGTTTGTGGGTGAGTTGGTGGGTGGGTGAGTTAGTGGTTGAGTTAGTGAATGAATGCCTGTGTTAATAAGTGGGTGAGTGGGTGTGGGGTTGGTGGATGAGTGGGTTGGTGAGTGAGTTAGTGAGTGGATGGGTGGATGAGTGAGTGGGTGATTGAGTGGATGGGTGGATGACTGGGTAAATGATTGGGTAAGTTATGAGGGTGAGTAAGTGAGTTACAGGGTGAGTGGGTCGGTGGGTGATTGGGTGGGTGGGTGAGTGGGTGTGATCATCGCCATGCTCTCCATGGAGCTCTCTGTAGTGAGGGGCAGCTCACAGGGACGGCTGTTGCAGGGATTCACAACAGCTGCTTCTCCTCCTCCAGTTCTGAACCAGCTGACCAGGGTTGCCAGACGAGGCCAAGCAGCTCGTTCGAGTTGTTCCACAGCTTCCTTCATGCCTGCCGTGCCACGTGCAGCTTCTGCATGAGGCTACTCTTCCTCCTCAACCGTGACAAGCTGTGGACATACTGACCCATTAGACACTACACACAACTCAGTACTTGGCAGACAAATGCCAATTGCACACCAGGTGCTGAGTCACCTTGTGCCCACAGGGACATCTGTCTTTAGGGGTGCCCTTTCACACGTGTTGAGATGAGATGTGATGTAAAGCGCTCTGAGATGCCCCGGTGTACAGAAAGGTGCTAAATCATTCTCATCGTTATCACTGTGTCCAGCAATAATGAAATTGTCTATAGATAGATAATCTGTATTTGTAAACGGGGACCATGACGGCTTAACGTGATGGTTAGACCAGCTCATCATTATCATAATACACTGAATCGTGTGTGCATGAATCTATTATTTACGTTAAACGCAAATTATATACGTGTGTGTGTGTGCGATGCGCGAGTGCTGTGCACTCACCTCCACCTCGCTCTGCAGACGCTGCTGCTCCGAGTGTTCACTCTGCTCGTTATCGCGGTAGGGCGCCAGCTCAGCGTGCAGCTCTGCCACTACACGTTGATACCACTGAATCTCTGCCTGCAGAGATTCCAGTTGCCAATTCCTGTCAATGAACTGCGTGGGCCACGGGCAAATGGCGGCAGAGGGACACAGGAAAGCATTTTAACGACTGCGTGAGGTTATTGCAGAACATACAGGTATAATGACACACACAACCAGGATCTTCATTTATAATTGAGTAATGTAATGAGCTACGAAGCTCTTTTACACAGATGTCCATACACCACCTTTGACCAAATAAACCGAAATGCATCCAATCATCTCAGATCTTGGAAGAAAAGCATGGTTGAACCTCAAGTGCTTGGATGGGCAACCACCATCAATACAAACCAAGATAACACCTATAAAAGCATGATGAAGACCGCTTGTGTTGCAATCGAAACGTCGTGGGTTTTTTTTTATATTATTAAAAAAAGTACGTGACTTTACCGAAAGAATCAAGAATATGAATTCCTGCAGTCACGAAAGTTTTATGTTAAACATTTTTTAGGAATTAATTAACCCAAAATCTGGATTAAAATAATAGATTAAGATCGCTTCCCAACCAAAAAGAGGGAGGGGATGGAGATGGATGTAGCAGAGGGGAGCAGATGGTCTAGTAGTCGTAGGTACTTCTACTAGAGGTGGGATGGTGGATCGTAACGTGGTACAGTCCTTAAACAGAGAATGCTCAGTAACCTAGTGCGCATCCATTCTGTACAACCTTCAGTGTGAAAAATAAGTGTATACATACAGTCCTCGACTTAGGAACACCATACTTACGGAGACCCGACTTACGGATACCCGACTTCCGAATCTGTTTCTATGAACTGTATTAATTTTTGGTTACCATTGACTTTAAAACGCGAACTTGCACTTCCAAACTGAACCACAGAACTATTTTGTTCAGTGCTGCGATCCTCCACGAGATGTCATGAGTCAGCCTCGTGCACGCGCACATGTGCGTATATGTGAAAGTGATTGTGTGGGGAGCGGTAGTGTTGCAGTTCACGCGCTGCGCTACAAACCCACCGACCCAAGTTCAATTCCAAGTCACGGCCAACACCAGTGACGATTATCTGAACCATTCCTGGGCCTCCCGTAGGTCAACTCGGCCTCAAATGAGCACCTAGCGCGCTGTATAAACATCACCACTCGGGACACAAATGCAGCTGGGTGTGGTGCTGGCACACAACCCCTCGCATGCCGTGCTGGCTTTCATAGGCTATCGCTAACAGCACGTGCCCCAACAGCCTATTAAGCTACAAGTGTAGCGGTGAGCACGCTTGTGATTTGAAAGCGGTGAGTGAAAATGAAAAAAATATTTTTACTACATTTTATGTATTACTTACGATACACTATAATTTTAGTGTTAATGCAAATGTACATGATTTCTTATTTACGAGTTTAACAATGCTTGACTCTTTTGTTGAACCTTAACACATTTGATAACACTGACAATATGGGAATTTAAATATCGCACAATATTGTATTCCGAATTACGAACCGTTCCGACTTATGAATGGGCCTCAGGAACTAAATGCGTTCGTAAGTCGAGGACTGCCATATTATTGATATATTTGTCTATTATACTGTGTGTATTATTAGTTGTTTATCATGTAAAATTAGTTTACACTTGAAAAATATTCACCATAAATCCGGTATGTGGGGAAAAAATATTGATAGAGTATGTGTAGTGGCATAGCGCTGGCTGCTGGTAAAAAAGGGTAACTGCGGTGTATGGTAGTACCCACGTCAGCAGGCCACGATAGACACGAGAGGGGGACATCTAGGGGAAAGGTCACAGAGGGGGGGCCATCGGGAACCCGCTAGTAGGTTCCAGAGAAGGGGCGTGGCCGTGGCGGAGCGAGGCTACGCTGAGAGTATAAGAAGGGCCCCTGTGAGGGACCTTGTGGCTGTTGCTGGAAGTGGGATCCTCGTCGTGCTGTTCGTATATATAAGATAGTCGTCGTCACCATCTCGTCATCGTCGTTGTCGTCTCGTCGCTGTCGTCTCGTCGCCATCGTCGCTGCCGTCTTCACTCGATATTACGCTGCTAGATAGGTGTTCGCCGTCTCCGTTCAGTGCTGTCAGTGTTAGATGGTTAGTGTTTTGTATAGGCAAGCAACGGTAATAGTGTGTACCCACGTAGGGTGTCTGTATTATCCCAATGGTGCTCGTTAAATAAAAGAAGCGCCTAAAAGTCTTACTGTCTCTGAGTTAGTCACTACACATGTACACATGAAAGTGACTACTGTAGTCAGAGATGCAAACGCTTGGGCGTCATCTGGTGCCTTACTGTCGCCATCCAGCGTAAACTATTTGGGTCTTTATAGTAAAGTTCGTAAATCTCAAGTACGCCATGGCAAGGTACCACAGTACATAACATGCGATTGGCTATCAATGACTTGAGTACGTTAATAGTGAAAGTACGTACAACGGGAGGGCGTAAATAATGGTATTGCTGTATATATGTGCGTTTGTGCCATGCCGGACTTCATAGGTGCTCGCTAACAGCACTTGCTCACCTTCGCCTCACTCTGCTGGTGCAGCACTTGCAGATCCTGGAGCTGAGAGTGAATGCTCTACAGGTTTTCTTGGCATGGCGCCAGCTCAGTGTGCAGCTCTGCCACCACACGCTGGTAACCCAAAATCCCCACCTGCAGGGATCCCAGATGCTCATTCTTTTCGATGAGCTGCATGGGCCACGGACAAACGGCAGCAGAAGGACATGGCTAAGCATTTTAACGACTGCGTGCAGTTGTTAAAGAACATACAAATCCAACAAACACATACAGAACCAGTATCTTTATTTTAAATGAAGGAATCTGATAAGCTATGAAACTCTTTTTCACAGATGTCCATACACCACACCACCTATGACCAAATGACCCGGAATGCACCCAATATTATAAGATCTTGGAAGAAAAGCAGGGTTGAACTTTGATGGTACTTGGATGGGTGACCACCATCCATACAACCCAAGATAACACCTATAAAAGCCCAGATATATGGATTAATTAACCCAAAAGCTACTTTAAAATGTTCGATTATAATTGCTTCCCAACCAAAAATAGGGAGGGGATGGAGATGCACGTAGCAGAGGGGAGCAGATGTTCTAGTAGTAGTAGGTACTTTTACTAGAGGTGGGATGGTGGATTGTAATGTGGTACAGTCCCTAAACAGAGGATGCTCAGTAACCCAGTGCGCATATACACATCTGTGTGAAAAATAAGTGTATATATAGGCAGTCCTCAACTTACAAACACCTGCACTTACGAACCTGCTTCCATCAAATATATATTTTATAACATTGACTTTAAACGCGAAGTCGCACTTGAAAATTGAACCGCGTCACTATTTTGTTCAAATAATCACCACGGTAATGTGTTACCCACACGACCTTGAACTTGAGGCATCGCGCAGAACGCGGCATGCAGTGTGGGGTTAGCTGGGTGGTGCAGGGAGCTGCTACTACTTGCAGAGGGGGGCGGGGCAGGGGGGGACTGAGTCCTCTTGCATAATTGACTTGCGGATTGACCGATGCATAGACGAAAAGATAGCACGTGAATGAATGAGTGTACGGCTGGACTGCAAATGAATGGACAATATTCTTCATCGCCATTTTAAAAAAAAAACTTAACATTGTAATCCATCACCCTGTACATCTGCTGAACCAACGTATCCTACAGCAGCATATGAGTGTGTTTTCCTGAGTGTGTTTTTTGCGTATGATCGGTATGTGTTTTACGCATGATCCATATTTGATATCACACAAGATATTTGCCTGTTTTTCTAATGATCTGCACGTGTTTCACGCATAATCTCTGGGTTTCACACATGTTTT
>NW_027423659.1:15000-17986 GCF_048934315.1 Petromyzon marinus | reverse complement strand
ACACACCCACTCACTCACTCACTCACCCACTCACTCACTCATTCACTCACCCACTCACGTCACTCACTCACCCACTCACTCACTCACCCACTCACTCACCCACTCACTCACTCACCCACTCACTCACTCACCCACTCACTCACTCACCCACTCACTCACCCACTCACTCACCCACCCCACTCACTCACTCCACCCACTCACTCACTCACCCACTCACTCACTCACTCACTCACTCACCCACTCACTCACCCACCCCCACTCACTCACCCACTCACTCACTCACTCACCCACTCACCCACTCACTCACCCACTCACCCACTCACTCACCCACTCACTCACTCACCCACTCACTCACTCACCCACTCACCCACTCACTCACCCACTCACTCACTCACTCACCCACTCACCCACTCACTCACTCACCCACTGACTCAGTCACACTCACCCACTCACCCACTCACTCACTCACCCACTGACTCAGTCACTCACACACCCACTCACTCACCCACTCACTCACCCACTCACTCACTCACTCACCCACTCACTCACTCACCCACTCACTCACTCACTCACTCACCCACTCACTCACCTACTCACTCACTCATTCACTCACCCACTCACTCACCCACTCATTCACTCACCCACTCACTCACCCACTCACTCACTCACCCACTCACTCAATCACCCACCCACTCACTCACCCACTCACCGTCTCTCTCACCACGTGCCTCTCTCCCACCACGTGTCTCTCTCTCACCACGTGTCTCACCACGTGTCTCTCTCTCACCACGTGTCTCTCTCTCACCACGTGTCTCTCTCACCACGTGTCTCTCTCTAACCACGTGTCTCTCTCACCACGTGTCTCTCTCTCACCACGTGTCTCTCTCTCATCACGTGTCTAACCACGTGTCTCTCTCTCACCCCGTGTCTCTCTCTCACCACGTGACTCTCTCTCACCACGTGTCTCTCTCTCACCACGTGTCTAACCACGTGTCTCTCTCTCACCACGTGTCTCTCTCTCACCACGTGTCTCTCTCTCACCACGTGTCTCTCTCTCACCTCGTGTCTCTCTCTCACCACGTGTCTCTCTCTCACCACGTGTCTCTCTTTCACCACGTGACTCTCTCTAACCACGTGTCTCTCTCTCACCACGTGTCTCTCTCTCACCACGTGTCTCTCTCTCACCACGTGTCTCTCTCTCACCACGTGACTCTCTCTCATCACGTGTCTCTCTCTCATCACGTGACTCTCTCACCACGTGTCTCTCTCTCACCACGTGTCTCTCTCTCACCACGTGTCTCTCTCTCATCACGTGTCTAACCACGTGTCTCTCTCTCACCACGTGTCTCTCTCTCATCACGTGTCTAACCACGTGTCTCTCTCTCACCACGTGTCTCTCTCTCACCACGTGTCTCTCTCTCATCACGTGTCTCTCTCTCACTCACGTGTCTCTCTCTCACCACGTGTCTCTATCACCACGTGTCTCTCTCTAACCACGTGTCTCTCTCTCACCACGTGTCTCTCTCTCATCACGTGTCTCTCTCACCACGTGTCTAACCACGTGTCTCTCTCTCATCACGTGTCTCTCTCTCATCACGTGTCTAACCACGTGTCTCTCTCTCACCACGTGTCTCTCTCTCACCACGTGTCTCTCTCTCACCACGTGTCTCTATCACCACGTGTCTCTCTCTCATCACGTGTCTCTCTCACCACGTGTCTCTCTCTCACCACGTGTCTCTCTCTAACCACGTGTCTTCTCTCTCTCACCACGTGTCTCTCTCTCACCACGTGTCTCTATCACCACGTGTCTCTCTCTCACCACGTGTCTCTCTCACCACGTGTCTCTCTCTCACCACGTGTCTCTCTCTAACCACGTGTCTCTCTCTCATCACGTGTCTCTCTAACCACGTGTCTCTCTCTCACCACGTGACTCTCTCTCACCACGTGTCTCTCTCTAACCATGTGTCTCTCTCTCACCACGTGTCTCTCTCACCACATGTCTCTCTCTCATCACGTGTCTCTCTCACACCACGTGTCTCTCTCACCACGTGTCTCTCTCTCACCACGTGTCTCTCTCTCACCACGTGTCTCTCTCTCATCACGTGTCTCTCTCACACCACGTGTCTCTCTCACCACGTGTCTCTCTCTCACCACGTGTCTCTCTCTCACCACGTGTCTCTCTCTCATCACGTGTCTCTCTCTCATCACGTGTCTCTCTCTCACCACGTGTCTCTCTCTCACCACGTGTCTCTCTCTCACCACGTGTCTCTCTCTCACCACGTGTCTCTCTCACACCACGTGTCTCTCTCTCATCACGTGTCTCTCTATCACCACGTGTCTCTCTCTCTCACCACGTGTCTCTCTCACCACGTGTCTCTCTCTCACCACGTGTCTCTCTCTAACCACGTGTCTCTCTCTCATCACGTGTCTCTCTCTAACCACGTGTCTCTCTCTCACCACGTGTCTCTCTCTCATCACGTGTCCTCACCACGTGTCTCTCTCTCACCACGTGTCTCTCTCTCACCACGTGTCTCTCTCTCATCACGTGTCTCTCTCTCACCACGTGTCTCTCTCTCACCACGTGTCTCTCTCTCACCACGTGTCTCTCTCTCACCACGTGACTCTCTCTCACCACGTGTCTCTCTCTCACCACGTGTTCTCTCTCATCACGTGTCTCTCTCTCACCACGTGTCTCTCTCTCACCACGTGTCTCACCACGTGTCTCTCTCTCTAACCACGTGTCTCACCACGTGTCTCTCTCTCACCACGTGTCTCTCAACACGTGTCTCACCACGTGTCTCTCTCTCACCACGTGTCTCTCAACACGTGTCTCACCACGTGTCTCTCTCTAACCACGTGTCTCTCAACACGTGTCTCTCTCTCTAACCACGTGTCTCACCACGTGTCTCTCTCTCACCACGTGTCTCTCAACACGTGTCTCACCACGTGTCTCTCTCTCACCACGTGTCTCTCAACACGTGTCTCA
>NW_027423659.1:0-12500 GCF_048934315.1 Petromyzon marinus | reverse complement strand
GTTGATGATTATTATAGTGGTGTTAATGATGGTGGTGGTTGTAATAATGGTGATGGTGGTTGTAACGATTATGGTGGTGGTGGGTGGGGTGGGTGGTGGTGGGTGTGGTGGTGGTGGTGGTGTGGTGGGTGGGGTGTGGTGGTGGTGGTGGGTGGTGGTGGTGGTGGTGGTGGGTGGGTGGGGTGGTTGGTGGGTGGGTTAGTAGGTGGTGGTGGTGGTGGTGTTGGTGGTTGTAATGATGATGGTGATGATGGTGGTGGTGAATGTGGCAGTGGTGGTAATGATAGTGGTGATGGTAGTGATGGTGGTGGTGATGTTGGTGGTTGTAATGATGATGGTGATGATGGTGGTGGTGGGTCTGATGGTTGTGATAATGATGATGATGGTAGTGATGGTGGTGATGATGTTGATGATTATTATAGTGGTGTTAATGATGGTGGTGGTTGTAATGATGGTGATGGTGGTTGTAATGATTATGGTGGTGGTGGGTGGGGTGGGTGGTGGTGGGTGTGGTGGTGGTGGTGGTGTGGTGGGTGGGGTGTGGTGGTGGTGGTGGTGGTGGTGGGTGGTGGTGGTGGTGGTGGTGGGTGGTGGTGGTGGTAGTGGTGGGATGGTGGTGGTGGTGGGGTGGTGGTGGGGTGGTGGATGGTGGGTGGTGGGGGTGGGTGGGTTAGTAGGTGGTGGTGGTGTGGTGGTGGTGGGTGAGTGAGTGAGCGAGTGGGTGGATGAGTGAGTGGGTGAGTGAGTGAGTGAGCGGGTGGGTGGGTGAGCGGATGGGTGAATGAGCAGGTGGGTGGCTGGGTGGGTGGGTGGACGGGTGAGCGGGTGGGTGGGTGAGCGGGTGGTTGGGGGAGCAGGTGGGTGGGTGGGCGAGTAGGTGGCTTGATGCGTGAGTGAGTAGGCGGGTGAGTGAGTGAGCGAGTGGGTGGGTGAGCGAGTGGGTAGGTGCCATATTGTCTGTCGGTCTGCTACAGCAGAGGTGTAGGGAATTCCAACAAGACCTACATCTCTGCTTTATTGACCTGGTCAAGGCCCTATGATACCATCAGTAGGCCTGGGCTCTGGGTCGTTCTTCGTGCTTTTGGAGTACCTGACCCTCTGCTCACGATCATTAAGGACCTTCATGATGGTGAGCGGGCCCGGGTAAAACTAACGTGGCCGGGAGTTAGAGCCATTCCCTGTTCACCTTGGGGTGCGACATGGATGTCCTCTGGCTCCCACATTATTTAACATCTATTTTGACCACGTAGTTCGTGAATCCTTCAATAGCTGTACCGGGGGAATCTCCATATGGTACAGATATGATGGGAGGCTGATCGACGCCCGGGTACGGTCAAGAGATGGCTCCCTATTGCTCAACCACGTTATGTATGCTGATGATTTGGTAATAGCTGCTACATTCAGAGGAGGAGTTGGAGACGCTGCTGCTGAGACTGGAGCGTGCCACTAAGAGGTGGGGCCTTACCATCAGCCCCACCAAAACTAAGCACCTGCCTGGGTATTTTGTACCATCGGACACTCCACCCCCACAACTCCCAATCGGTGATGGGGCAGTTGTGGAGCGAGTGGAGAGTTTCCCATACCTGGGCAGTGTGCGTATGACCGGCTCCAGTTTAACAGCAGAGGTCTCACTCCGAATCAGTCGAGCGGCAATATCAGTAGACCTGGGCTCTGGGTCGTTCTTCGTGCTTTCGGAGTACCTGACCCTCTGCTCACGATCATCAAAGCACCTTCATGATGGTGAGCGGGCCCGGGTAAAACTAACGTGGCCGGGAGTCAGAGCCATTCCCTGTACACCTTGGGGTGCGACAGGGATTGTCCTCTGGCTCCCACATTATTTAACCCGGCGACACGGGTTCGATTCCCGGGCCTCCCCTAGGTCGACTCAGCCTCGAATGAGTAGCTGGTGCGGCGATGCGTAGTAAACATCGCCACCGGGGAGACAAAGGCGGTCGGGCGTGGTTGCTGGCCACCCACCCCCCTCGTGTACCGTTGCCGGCCTTCATAGGTGCTCGCTAACAGCACTTGCCCCTACAGCCTGCTAGAGGCTACACGGGGGATCTTTGTCTGTGTGTAGGTGCTGCTACTACTGACAGCACTTGCCCCTACAGCCTGCTAGAGGCTACACGGGGGATCTTTGTCTGTGTGTAGGTACTGCTACTACTGACAGCACTTGCCCCTACAGCCTGCTAGAGGCTACCTGGGGGATCTTTGTCTGTGTGTAGGTACTGCTACTCGCTAACAGCACTTGCCCCTACAGCCTGCTAGAGGCTACACGGGGGATCTTTGTCTGTGTGTAGGTGCTGCTACTCGCCAACAGCACTTGCCCCTACAGTCTGTTAAGGCTACACGGGGGATCTTTGCCTGTGTGTAGGTGCTGCTACTCGCTACTCCTGACAGCACTTGCCCCTACAGCCTGCTAGAGGCTACACGGGGGATCTTTGTCTGTGTGTAGGTGCTGCTACTCGCTACTACTGACAGCACTTGCCCCTACAGTCTGCTAGAGGCTACACGGGGGATCTTTGTCTGTGTGTAGGTGCTGCTACTACTGACAGCACTTGCCCCTACAGCCTGCTAGAGGCTACACGGGGGATCTTTGTCTGTGTAGGTGCTGCTACTACTGACAGCACTTGCCCCTACAGCCTGCTAGAGGCTACACGGGGGATCTTTGTCTGTGTGTAGGTGCTGCTACTACTGACAGCACTTGCCCCTACAGCCTGCTAGAGGCTACACGGGGGATCTTTGTCTGTGTGTAGGTGCTGCTACTACTGACAGCACTTGCCCCTACAGCCTGCTAGAGGCTACACGGGGGATCTTTGTCTGTGTGTAGGTACTGCTACTACTGACAGCACTTGCCCCTACAGCCTGCTAGAGGCTACCTGGGGGATCTTTGTCTGTGTGTAGGTACTGCTACTCGCTAACAGCACTTGCCCCTACAGCCTGCTAGAGGCTACACGGGGGATCTTTGTCTGTGTGTAGGTGCTGCTACTCGCCAACAGCACTTGCCCCTACAGTCTGTTAAGGCTACACGGGGGATCTTTGTCTGTGTGTAGGTGCTGCTACTCGCTACTCCTGACAGCACTTGCCCCTACAGCCTGCTAGAGGCTACACGGGGGATCTTTGTCTGTGTGTAGGTGCTGCTACTCGCTACTACTGACAGCACTTGCCCCTACAGTCTGCTAGAGGCTACACGGGGGATCTTTGTCTGTGTGTAGGTGCTGCTACTACTGACAGCACTTGCCCCTACAGCCTGCTAGAGGCTACACGGGGGATCTTTGTCTGTGTAGGTGCTGCTACTACTGACAGCACTTGCCCCTACAGCCTGCTAGAGGCTACACGGGGGATCTTTGTCTGTGTGTAGGTGCTGCTACTACTGACAGCACTTGCCCCTACAGCCTGCTAGAGGCTACACGGGGGATCTTTGTCTGTGTGTAGGTGCTGCTACTACTGACAGCACTTGCCCCTACAGCCTGCTAGAGGCTACACGGGGGATCTTTGTCTGTGTGTAGGTACTGCTACTACTGACAGCACTTGCCCCTACAGCCTGCTAGAGGCTACCTGGGGGATCTTTGTCTGTGTGTAGGTACTGCTACTACTAACAGCACTTGCCCCTACAGCCTGCTAGAGGCTACACGGGGGATCTTTGTGTGTAGGTGCTGCTACTCGCCAACAGCACTTGCCCCTACAGTCTGTTAAGGCTACACGGGGGATCTTTGTCTGTGTGTAGGTGCTACTACTGACAGCACTTGCCCCTACAGCCTGCTAGAAGCTACCTGGGGGATCTTTGTCTGTGTGTAGGTGCTGCTACTCGCTACTACTGACAGCACTTGCCCCTACAGTCTGTTAAGGCTACACGGGGGATCTTTGTCTGTGTGTAGGTGCTGCTACTCGCTAACAGCACTTGCCCCTACAGCCTGGTAGAGGCTACCTGGGGGATCTTTGACTGTGTGTAGGTGCTGCTACTACTGACAGCACTTGCCTTTACAGCCTGCTAGAGGCTACACGGGGGATCTTTGTCTGTGTGTAGGTGCTGCTACTACTGACAGCACTTGCCCCTACAGCCTGCTAGAGGCTACACGGGGGATCTTTGTCTGTGTGTAGGTGCTGCTACTACTGACAGCACTTGCCCCTACAGCCTGCTAGAGGCTACCTGGGGGATCTTTGTCTGTGTGTAGGTGCTGCTACTCGCTAACAGCACTTGCCCCTACAGTCTGTTAGAGGCTACACGGGGGATCTTTGTCTGTGTGTAGGTGCTGCTACTCGCTACTCCTGACAGCACTTGCCCCTACAGCCTGCTAGAGGCTACACGGGGGATCTTTGTCTGTGTGTAGGTGCTGCTACTCGCTACTACTAACAGCACTTGCCCCTACAGCCTGCTACAGGCTACCTGGGGGATCTTTGTCTGTGTGTAGGTGCTGCTACTCGCTAACAGCACTTGCCCCTACAGTCTGTTAAGGCTACACGGGGGATCTTTGTCTGTGTGTAGGTGCTGCTACTCACTACCACTAACAGCACTTGCCCCTACCGTCTGTTAAGGCTACACGGGGGATCTTTGTCTGTGTGTAAGTGCTGCTACTACTGACAGCACTTGCCCCTACAATCTGCTAAGGCTACCTGGGGGACCTTTGTCTGTGTGTAGGAGGAACTCCATGCTGGGCTGTAACGTGATCGCGCTGATTGCTGCCGTCCTCATGGGCTGCTCGGGGGTAGCGAGGTCCTTTGAGATGGTGATTCTTGGACGTCTCATCATCGGTGTCTACTGCGGTGAGGAATCTCTCATCCACCACCACTACCGCCGCTACCGCCGCTACCGCTACCGCCGCTACCGCCACTCTCACACACACAGACACACACACAGATACAGACACAGACACACACACAGACAGACACACAGACACACCTAGACACACAGACACACACAGACACACAGACACACACAGACACAGACACACACAGATACACACAGATACAGACACAGACACACAGACACACGGACACACACAGACACACAGACACACCTAGACACACAGACACACACAGACACACACAGACACAGACACACAGACAAACACAGACACACACAGACACATACATAGACACACCTAGACACACAGACACACACACAGACACACACACACACACAGACACACAGACACATACATAGACACACCTAGACACACACACACACACAGACACACACAGACACACACATAGACGCACAGACACACACACATACAGACACACAGACACACACACACACACACAGACACACACACACAGACACACACATAGACACACACACATAGACCCACAGACACACACACAGACACACACATAGATACCTACACATAGATACACACACGCAGATACACACACAGATACATACACACGCAGGTACACACACACATAGATACATATACACATACACACATACACACAGACATACACACACAGACACACACACAGATACACACACATATACATACACACACATAGATACACACAGATGTATACACAGATACACACACAGATACACACACAGAAACACATACACACACATAGATACACACGCATAAATACATACGCATAGATACACACACACAGAAACGCACAGACACACACACACAGAGACTCACAGAGACCCACAGAGACCAACAGAGACCCATACTCATAGAGACCCAGAGAGACCCAAACTGATAGAGACCCACAGAGACCCATACTCATAGAGACCCACAGAGACCCATACTCATAGAGACCCACAGAGACCCATACTCATAGAGACCCACAGAGACCCATACTCATAGAGACCCACAGAGACCCATACTCATAGAGACCCACAGAGACCCATACTCATGGATTGTGTGAGGAGCTCACAAATCCTCGAAAGATCTGGGCAAGGTCCCATCGGTGAGCTCCTCCGGCGGGCAAGGCTGCGATGGCTGGGTCATGTAGCCCGCATGCCCAGCCACCGCATGCCGAAACAGCTTTTGTTCGGCCGGATTGAGGGGGCTAAGCGGGCGCGGCATGGGCTAGAGAAGAGATGGAGTGATGTGGTACAGGAGGACGTGGAGCTGAGTGGACTTGCCGATGACTGGTACCAGCGGTGTCAAGATCGGCCTCTGTGGAGGAGGCTCGTGAAGGATGCTACTGGGCAGTTGGAGGCAGTCGCCCTCCAACAACAGCGGAGGGCGGAGGAGCGACGCTCACAACAACGAGCGGAGCGCCGGGTGGCTAAAGCACAGCAGGTTGGCACAGTAGGGGGCACAGGTGGTGCATCAGCCAGTCATCTCAGTCAGTCGACCCGTGGCACCTGCTGGGTCTGCCCCGTGACCTCCTGCCAGCGGGCGTTCGACACTTCACGTGGCCTCAAGGTGCACATGGCCTGGCACAAGCGTCGTGGTGACGTCACCGCCACTTAGTGGCGAATGGCGGTTGTTGTTGTGTCTGTGTATGTATCTGTGTGTATGTATCTACGTGTGTGTATCTGTAGCTGTGTATGTATCGGTGTGTATATGTATCTACGTGTATGTTTCTGTGTGTATGTATCTATGTGAGTGTGTGTGTATGTATCTGTGTGTGTGTGTGTCTGTGTGTGTCTGTGTGTGTATGTATCTATGTGTATGTGTCTGTGTGTCTGTGTGTGTGTGTCTGTGTGTGTGTCTGTGCGTGTGTGTGTGTATGTATCTATGTATGTATCTGTGTGTGTATGTATATGTGTGTATGTTTCTATATATCTGTGTGTATGTATCTATGTATGTATATATGTATGTATCTGTGTATATGTATATGTGTGTCTGTGTCTGTGCGTGTCTGTGCGTGTATGTATCTATGTGTGTGTATATATGTATCTCTGTGTGTATGTATCTATGTGTGTGTATGTATATATGTATCTCTGTGTGTATGTATCTATGTGTGTGTATCTGTGTGTGTGTGTATCTGTGTGTGTATGTATCTATATGTGTGTATGTATCTATGTATCTCTGTGTGTATGTATCTCTGTGTGTATCTGTGTGTGTATCTGTGTGTGTATGTATCTATGTGTGTATGTATCTATATGTGTGTATGTATCTATGTGTGTATGTGTGTGTGTGTGCAGGGTTGATCTCTGGCCTGGTGCCCATGTACGTGAGCGAGATCGCTCCCACAAGTCTCCGTGTGTGTGTATGTATCTATGTGTGTGTATGTATCTATGTATCTCTGTGTGTATGTATCTATATGTGTGTATGTATCTATATGTGTGTATGTATGTATGTATCTATGTGTGTGTGTGTGTCTGTGTATCTCTGTGTGTGTATGTATCTCTGTGTGTATGTATCTATGTGTGTGTATGTATCTGTGTATCTCTGTGTGTATGTATCTATGTATGTATCTGTGTGTATGTATCTCTGTGTGTGTATCTGTGTATCTCCGTGTGTGTATCTATATGTGTGTATGTATGTATGTATCTATGTGTGTGTGTCTGTGTATCTCTGTGTGTGTATGTATCTCTGTGTGTATGTATCTATGTGTGTGTATGTATCTGTGTATCTCTGTGTGTATGTATCTATGTATGTATCTGTGTGTATGTATCTCTGTGTGTGTATCTGTGTATCTCTGTGTGTGTATCTGTGTGTGTGTATCTGTGTGTGTATGTATCTGTGTGTATGTATGTATCTCTGTGTGTATGTATCTATGTGTGTGTATGTATATGTGTATCTCTGTGTGTATGTATCTATGTATGTGTGTATCTGTGTGTGTATCTCTGTGTGTGTATCTGTGTGTGTATGTATCTATATGTGTATATGTATCTATCTATATATCTCTGTGTGTATGTATCTATGTATGTATATGTGTGTATGTATCTCTGTGTGTATCTGTGTATCTCTGTGTGTGTATCTGTGTGTATGTATCTATATGTGTGTATGTATCTATGTATATGTATCTCTGTGTGTATGTATCTATATGTGTGTATGTCTCTATGTATCTCTGTGTATATGTATCTATGTGTGTATCTATGTGTGTATGTATCTATGTATGTATCTGTGTGTATGTATCTATGTATGTATCTGTGTGTGTGTATCTCTGTGTGTGTATCTGTGTATCTCCGTGTGTGTATCTGTGTGTGTGTGTCTGTGTGTGTATGTATCTATATGTGTGTATGCATCTATGTATCTATATGTGTGTCTGTATGTATCTATGTGTGTGTATGTATCTATGTGTGTGTATGCAGGGTTGATCTCTGGCCTGGTGCCCATGTACGTGGGCGAGATCGCCCCCACAAGTCTTCGAGGGGCACTGGGAACCCTCCACCAGTTGGGGGTGGTCATTGGGATCCTCATTGCACAGGTCGGGGATCGATACCCCCTCTGTCTCTACCCCCTCTCTCTCTACCCCCTCTCTAGCCCCTCTCTCTACCCTCTCTCTCTCTACCCCCTCTCTCTCTACCCCCCCTGTCTCTCTACCCCCTCTCTCTCTACCCCCTCTCTAGCCCCTCTCTCTACCCTCTCTCTCTCTACCCTCTCTCTCTCTACCCCCTCTCTCTCTACCCCCTCTCTACCCCCCCCTCTCTCTACCCCTCTCTCTCTCTACCCCCTCTCTCTCTACCCCCTCTCTCTACCCCCTCTCTCTCTCTACCCCCTCTCTCTCTACCCCTTCTCTAGCCCCTCTCTCTACCCCCTCTCTCTCTACCCCCTGTGTCTCTACCCCCTGTCTCTACCCCGTGTGTCTCTACCCCCTCTCTCTCTCTACCCCCTCTCTCTACCCCCCTCTCTCTCTACCCCTCTCTCTACCCCCTCTCTCTCTACCCCTTCTCTCTCTACCCCCTCTCTCTCTCTACCCCCTCTCTCTCTACCCCTTCTCTAGCCCCTCTCTCTACCCCCTCTCTCTCTACCCCCTCTCTCTCTACCCCCTCTCTCTACCCCCTGTCTCTACCCCCTCTCTCTCTCTCTACCCCCTCTCTCTCTACCCCTCTCTCTCTACCCCTCTCTCTCTCTACCCCCTCTCTCTCTACCCCCTCTGTCTCTACCCCCTCTCTCTCTCTACCCCCTCTCTCTCTACCCCTTCTCTAGCCCCTCTCTCTACCCCCTCTCTCTCTACCCCCTCTCTCTCTACCCCCTCTCTCTCTACCCCCTGTCTCTACCCCCTCTCTCTCTCTACCCCCTCTCTCTCTACCCCTCTCTCTCTACCCCCTCTGTCTCTACCCCCTCTCTCTACCCCCTCACTACCCCCTCTCTAGCCCCTCTCTCTCTACCCCCCCTCTCTCTACCCCCTCTCTACCCCCTCTCTACCCCCTCTCTCTCTACCCCCCTCTGTCTCTACCCCCTCTCTCTCTACCCCCTCTCTCTCTACCCCCTCTGTCTCTACCCCCTCTGTCTCTACCCCCTCTCTCTCTACCCCCTCTCTCTCTATCCCCTCTCTCTCTAGCCCCTCTCTACCCCCTCTGTCTCTACCCCCTCTCTCTCTACCCCCTCTCTCTCTACCCCCTCTCTACCCCCTGTCTCTCTACCCCGTCTCTAGCCCCTCTCTACCCCCTCTGTCTCTACCCCCTCTCTCTCTACCCCCTGTCTCTCTACCCCCTCTCTCTACCCCCTCTCTACCCCCTGTCTCTCTACCCCGTCTCTAGCCCCTCTCTACCCCCTCTCTCTCTACCCCCTCTCTCTACCCCCATCTCTCTCTACCCCTCTCTCTCTCTACTCTCTCTCTCTACCCACTCTCCCTCTCTCTCTACCCCCTCTCTCTCTACCCCCCACTAACTCACCACCACCACCACCCCCCACTAACTCACCACCACCACTACCCCCCCACTAACTCACTACCCCCCACTACCCCCCACTACTACTGCTGCAGGTGTTGGGTCTGGACGTGCTGCTGGGCACGGCAGGAGGCTGGCCCTACCTGCTGACCCTCACCACTACCCCCACTACCCCCCACTACCCCCCACTACCCCCCACTACTACAGGTGCTGGGCCTGGACGTGCTGCTGGGCACAGCAGGAGGCTGGCCCTACCTGCTGACCCTCACCACTACCCCCCACTACCCCCCCACTACCCCCCACTACCCCCCACTACTGCTGTAGGTGCTGGGTCTGGACGTGCTGCTGGGCACAGCAGGAGGCTGGCCCTACCTGCTGACCCTCACCACTACCCCCCACTACCCCCCACTACCCCCCACTACTACAGGTGCTGGGCCTGGACGTGCTGCTGGGCACGGCAGGAGGCTGGCCCTACCTGCTGGCCCTCACCACTACCCCCCACTACCCCCCACTACCCCCCACTACCCCCCACTACCCCCCACTACTACAGGTGCTGGGTCTGGACGTGCTGCTGGGCACGGCAGGAGGCTGGCCCTACCTGCTGACCCTCACCACCACCACTACCCCCCACTACCCCCCACTACCCCCCACTACCCCCCACTACTACAGGTGCTGGGTCTGGACGTGCTGCTGGGCACAGCAGGAGGCTGGCCCTACCTGCTGACCCTCACCACCACCACTACCCCCCACTACCCCCCACTACCCCCCACTACCCCCCACTACTACAGGTGCTGGGTCTGGACGTGCTGCTGGGCACAGCAGGAGGCTGGCCCTACCTGCTGACCCTCACCACTACCCCCCACTACCCCCCCACTACCCCCCACTACCCCCCACTACTACAGGTGCTGGGTCTGGACGTGCTGCTAGGCACAGCAGGAGGCTGGCCCTACCTGCTGGCTCTCACCACTACCCCCCACTACCCCCCCACTACCCCCCACTACTGCTGCAGGTGCTGGGTCTGGACGTGCTGCTGGGCACAGCAGGAGGCTGGCCCTACCTGCTGGCTCTCACCACTACCCCCCACTACCCCCCACTACCCCCCACTACCCCCCACTACCCCCCACTACTGTAGGTGCTGGGCCTGGACGTGCTGCTGGGCACAGCAGGAGGCTGGCCCTACCTGCTGACCCTCACCACTACCCCCCACTACCCCCCACTACCCCCCACTACTGCTGTAGGTGCTGGGTCTGGACGTGGTGCTGGGCACAGCAGGAGGCTGGCCCTACCTGCTGGCTCTCACCACTACCCCCCACTACCCCCCACTACCCCCCACTACCCCCCACTACTACAGGTGCTGGGTCTGGACGTGCTGCTGGGCACGGCAGGAGGCTGGCCCTACCTGCTGGCTCTCACCACTACCCCCCACTACCCCCCACTACCCCCCACTACTGTAGGTGCTGGGTCTGGACGTGCTGCTGGGCACGGCAGGAGGCTGGCCCTACCTGCTGGCTCTCACCACTACCCCCCACTACCCCCCCACTACCCCCCACTACTACAGGTGCTGGGTCTGGACGTGCTGTTGGGCACAGCAGGAGGCTGGCCCTACCTGCTGGCTCTCACCACTACCCCCCACTACCCCCCCACTACCCCCCACTACTACAGGTGCTGGGTCTGGACGTGCTGTTGGGCACAGCAAGAGGCTGGCCCTACCTGCTGGCTCTCACCACTACCCCCCACTACCCCCCCACTACCCCCCACTACTGTAGGTGCTGGGTCTGGACGTGCTGCTGGGCACGGCAGGAGGCTGGCCCTACCTGCTGGCTCTCACCACTACCCCCCACTACCCCCCACTACCCCCCACTACCCCCCACTACTACAGGTGCTGGGCCTGGACGTGCTGCTGGGCACAGCAAGAGGCTGGCCCTACCTGCTGGCTCTCACTGGCCTGCCGGCCCTCATGCAGGCCGCTTTGCTGACGGCCTGTGCCCAGAGCCCGCGGTTTCTGCTCATCAATCGCAACCAGGAGGCACTTGCCCGTAACGGTGTGGACACACAGTACACACACATATACACAGTACACACATACATATAGTACACACATAGTGTACACACATAGTGTACACACAGTACACACATATACACACATATACACACACATAGTACACACATATACACACATATACACATACATAGTACACACATAGTACACACATATACACAGTACACACACATAGTGTACACACATAGTGTACACACACATAGTACACACATATACACACATATACACATACATAGTACACACATAGTACACACATATACACAGTACACACACATAGTGTACACACATAGTGTACACACACATAGTACACACACACATATACACATAGTACACACATAGTGTACACACAGTACACACAGTGTACACACACACACATAGTGTACACACAGTGTACACACAGCGTACACACACACACATAGTGTGCACACAGTACACACATATACACACATATACACAGTACACATAGTGTACACACATAGTACACACATAGTGTACACACACATAGTACACACACACATATACACACACACATAGTGTACACACACATAGTACACACACACATATACACACATAGTGTACACACATAGTACACACATAGTGTACACACACATAGTACACACACACATATACACACATAGTGTACACACATAGTACACACATAGTGTACACACACATAGTACACACACACATATACACACACACATAGTGTAC
>NW_027423658.1:5000-20646 GCF_048934315.1 Petromyzon marinus | reverse complement strand
ATGTACATGCTCACCCCGAGCCCTCATTACTTTGATAGTGGCATCGTCTTTGAGCTGTGTGACGCCTTTTGGCGTCCTCTGGTCTAGCACCAATTGGGTCGAGGCTCAAAAGAAAGCCGTCCCCTTGATGTGGACCAATCAGTTTCAAGGACAATGCATCATCATATATTATCATAGTGTGTTTTTGTTTGCATTTTGACTGCAGGTATTGTGGGTTAATGCAGTAATTATTCAACTGATTTATCATTCAGGGTTCCCCCCCCCCCCCGTTACGACAACACATGCTACGCAGGCCCCGGGCTTGGCTTCATCCGGCACCGGGCGCGGCCACTTTCCGCGGAGCTCGGCAAAAGACCCGTGGAGGATCGGAGCGGTCGACTCAAAGCGGGCGATGGGCCCGGCGGTGGCGGAAGCCACGCGACGGACGCTGCGCTTGGATAAGCAAGGGGATGGCCGCGGGTCGCGGAGACTGGGCAGACTCGGGGTAACGTCGGTCGCCCGAAGCCACCGCGCCTGACAGTTGCTACGTGGCCTATCGCGATAGGTGTGTAACTCAGACGGAGAGGTGCGGGGGGTCTGGTTCAACGGGAGGAAAGTGAGATTGTGGAAGGCCAGGTCGGAGACGGGAACAAGGGAGCCGAGGTGCTGATCAACAATGAAATTATTCGACAACAAAGCCTTGGTGTGTGTGCGCGCGTGTGTGTGTGTACGTGGCAAAACAACCCCCTACCTCCTCGCGGTGCCGGACGGGCAACTCTGTCGTGGACAGCGCTGTGGGGGGAGATCCAATTTTGATTGGCTCCTCCCCTCATGGCATATGTGTCCACCACAGGGGCTAAACGGGGGCTCTGGATGGGTGCGAGGGGCTGGTAACCCCTTCACCTTCAATTAATTACCACGAAACCACGAATTAAACTGAAATATGTAACAACTAAGCTTGTGCCGGAGGCCCCGGGGGGCCAGGCGTCTATGACGTCTCCTGGCCAAACCCCAATTGGCGGAGCCAGGAGATTGAATACCTACCCTCGGGGCTACTCCAGAAACAACGAAAAGCCACTACGGGTGGCCACGTGGAATGTTCGAACGCTCACTGCAGAGGAGAGGCTGCCACTCCTCTGTCGGGAGCTGGACCGGTACCGCCTGGATCTATGCGGCATTCAGGAGGTCCGGTGGACCGGCTCTGGCTCCTGCCACCATGAGGGGTGGACAGTCCTCTACTCGGGGCAGCAGACTGCCAAACAACAGGGTGTGGGTCTTCTTTTGAACAAAAGAATGAAGGGGGCGTGGGAGCGTGGCGGTGAGGTGTGGGAAGCTGTAAGCCCCAGGCTACTTTGGGCTCACCTTCCCATCAACCGGAGGCGAGGAATGGTGGTCGTGGTTACTTATGCCCCCACCGAAGATGAACATCCGTGGAGGGATGCAGGCAAAGCCGATGAGTCAGATGCCTTCTATGACCTCCTGTCACAGGTGCTGGCTAAAGTGGCCCCTCGGGATAGAGTCATCATGTTGGGTGACTTCAATGCCCGAGTTGGTCATGATACTGGCACCTGGTCTGGAGTGATTGGAGGGCATGGGCCAGATCAGCTCAATAACAACAGTAGGAGGCTGCTAGATTTTTGTGCAGCCCATGGGCTTGTAATTACCAACACGCTGTTCCGGCATCGGCGCATCCACACAACATCATGGATGCATGCCGGGTCCAAGCAAGAACATCTGCTGGACTACATAGTGACGGACCAGCGAATGCGAGCCCATGTCCTTGACACCAGGACCTACCGTGGAGCTGATCTGCCCTCTGACCATCGACTAGTCATCTGTAAGATGCGCCTGCCATTCTTCCACTCCGGTGGTGGGTGTACACCCAGGACCCCATTCCAACCTAAAGTGGCCTGGTCTCAGTTATCTGATGAAAGTTGCAAGCGAGAATTTCATCATCGCTTGCGGCTGGGATTGGCATCGTCCCCGACTCCTCCTGATGTCGAGGGTAAATGGGCGAGGTTTAGGACTGTGACTCATGCAGCTGCAATGGCTGCTTTGGGTACGCGGTCCAGACCTCCCCAGACACCCTGGCTGACAGAGGAGTTGTTCAGGATGGTTGAGAAAAAGCGACAGGCCCACTGTCATCGGCTACAGAATCCCACGTCAGAGAATGAGGAGGCTTACCGCAGCCTTCGCTCGGAGGTTCGGAGAGCCGTGAGGCGCTGCAAGGATGGGTGGTGGTCGCGGGTTGCTGAGGAGATGGAGTCTGCCTCAGTGGCCCGTGATCACAAATCTCTATTTAACTCCATCAAAAAAGTAACCTGCAGCGCCACACCTATTACCATCATTAGGGGAAAAAACGGTGATCCAATTTCCGACCACCAGATACAGGTTCGCAGATTTGCTGAGCATTTCTGTGAGGTCCTGGGGGAGGGAAAATCCCTCAGCCAGGAAAACATCGTGGCACAAAGTGAGGATGACCCTGCTGAGGCTGCGGTGCCTCAAATATTGGATGAAGTCACCCCCTGTGAGTGGCTGGCTGAGGTTCCATCTGCTGAGGAAGTATTGAAGGCGATCCGGAGTCTGAGACCAGGAAAGGCAGCGGGCAGAGATGATCTCCCAAGCGAAATGCTGAGGGAGGGTGGCGTTTGTGCACAGACTGCCCTATATGACATCATAACAACAGTCTGGACCACTGGAAGGGTTCCGCAGGATTGGAAGGATGCCATGGTGGTCCCCCTTTTTAAGAAGGGGGACCGCACAGACTGTAACAACTACAGGGGCATCTCACTCCTCAGTTTGCCGGGAAAGGTCCTGGCAAGGATTATTCAGCATCGCCTTGCCAGGCACGCTGAGGAGAGGCTTGCGGAGCCCCAATGCGGTTTCAGGAAAGGGCGGTCCTGCACAGATGCCATATTTTCTGTCCGTCTGCTACAGCAGAGGTGTAGGGAATTTCAACAAGACCTACATCTCTGCTTTATTGACCTGGTCAAGGCCTATGATACCATCAGTAGGCCTGGGCTCTGGGTCGTTCTTCGTGCTTTTGGAGTACCTGACCCTCTGCTCACGATCATTAAGGACCTTCATGATGGTGAGCGGGCCCGGGTAAAACTACGTGGCCGGGAGTCAGAGCCATTCCCTGTACACCTTGGGGTGCGACAGGGATGTCCTCTGGCTCCCACATTATTTAACATCTAATTTGACCACGTAGTTCGTGAAGCCTTCAATAGCTGTACCGGGGGAATCTCCATATGGTACAGATATAATGGGAGGCTAATCGATGCCCGGGTGCGGTCAAGGGATGGCTCCCTATTGCTCAACCACATTATGTATGCTGATGATTTGGTAATAGCTGCTCAGTCAGAGGAGGAGTTGGAGACGCTGCTGCTGAGACTGGAGCGTGCCACTAAGAGGTGGGGCCTTACCATCAGCCCCACCAAAACTAAGCACCTGCCTGGGTATTTTGTACCATCGGACACTCCACCCCCACAACTCCCAATCGGTGATGGGGCAGTTGTGGAGAGAGTGGAGAGTTTCCCATACCTGGGCAGTGTGCTTATGACTGGCTCCAGTTTAACAGCAGAGGTCTCACTCCGAATCAGTCGAGCGGCAATATCTTTTCATCGGTTGCGTAACGCTGTGTGGAAGCTACCTGGTCTGTCGCTCTGCACTAAGCTTCAGGTCTTCTCGGCCACGGTCATTCCCTCCCTTCTCTACGTTTGCGAAACGTGGACCCCCCTATTGGAACATCTTCGCCGGTTAGAAACATTTAGGCTGGCCTGCCTACGATCCATCCTGGGTTTAACCAGACTGGATTGTGTGAGGAGCTCACAAATCCTTGAAAGATCTGGGCAGGGTCCCATCGGTGAGCTCCTCCGGCAGGCAAGGCTGCGATGGCTGGGTCATGTAGCCCGCATGCCCAACCACCGCATACCGAAACAGCTTTTGTTTGGCCGGATTGAGGGGGCTAAGCGGGCGCGGCACGGGCTAGAGAACAGATGGAGTGATGTGGTACAGGAGGACGTGGAGCTGAGTGGACTTGCCGATGACTGGTACCAGCGGTGTCAAGATCGGCCTCTGTGGAGGAGGCTCGTGAAGGACGCTACTGGGCAGTTGGAGGCAGTCGCCCTCCAACAACAACGGAGGGCGGAGGAGCGACGCTCACAACAACGAGCGGAACGCCGGGTGGCTAAAGCACAGCAGGTTGGCACAGTAGGGGGCACAGGTGGTGCATCAGCCAGTCATCTCAGTCAGCCGACCCGTGGCACCTGGGTCTGCCCAGTGACCTGCCAGCGGGCGTTCGACACTTCACGTGGCCTCAGGGTGCACATAGCCTGGCACAAGCGTCGTG
This sequence comes from Petromyzon marinus, assembly GCF_048934315.1. Classification (NCBI taxonomy): domain Eukaryota; kingdom Metazoa; phylum Chordata; class Hyperoartia; order Petromyzontiformes; family Petromyzontidae; genus Petromyzon; species Petromyzon marinus. Next base: position 16,316 of record NW_027423658.1, on the reverse strand, counting down.
GTGACGTCACCGCCACTTAGTGGCGAATGGCGGTTGTTGTTGTTGTGTGTACGTGTGTATACGTGTGTGTATGTGTGTAAGTGTGTGCGTGTGTGTATGTGTGTACGTGTACGCGTGTGTACGTGTGTGTGTGGGGAGCGATAGTGTAGCGGTTAGCGCTACGCTGCGCTATGAACCTGGCGACCCGGGTTCGATTCCCGCTCACGGCCAATACCAATGACGATTATCTGAACCGGTCCCGGGCCTCCCCTAGGTCGACTCAGCCTCAAATGAGTACCTGGTGCGGTGTGTAAACATTGCCACTAGGGAGACAAAGGCGGTCGGGCGTGGTGCTGGCCATCCACCCCCTCGTGTACCGTTCCGGCCTTCATAGGTGCTCGCTAACAGCACTTGTCTGTTAAGGCTACACGGGGGATCTTTGGTGTGTGTACGTGTGTGTGTGTGCGTGTGTGTGCGCGCGCGTGTGTGCGCGCGCGTGTGTGCGCGCGCGTGTGTGCGCGCGCGTGTGTGCGCGCGCGTGTGTGCGTGTGTACGCGTGTGTGCGTGTGTACGCGTGTGTGCGTGTGTACGTGTGTGTACGTGTGTGCGTGTGTACGTGTGTGCGTGTGTACGTGTGTGTGTGTACGTGTGTGTGTGTGTACGTGTGTGCGTGCACGTGTGTGCGTGCACGTGTGTGTGCGTGCACGTGTGTGTGCGTGCACGTGTGTGCACGTGTGTGTGTGCACGTGTGTGCACGTGTGTGTGTGCACGTGTGTGTGTGCACGTGTGTGTGTGTGCACGTGTGTGTGTGTACGTGTGTGTGTGTGTACGTGTGTGTGTGTACGTGTATGTGTGTACGTGTGTGTGTGTACATGTGTGTGTACCTGTGTGCTCTGGACGGGTGCGAGGGGCTGGTAACCCCTCCACCTTCAATTAATTACCACTAAACCACGAGTTAAACTGAAATATGTAACTAATAAGCTTGTGCCGGAGGCCCCGGGGGGCCAGGCGTCTATGAGGTATTCTGGCCACGTGGCATGTTCGAACGCTCACTGCGGAGGAGAGGCTGCCACTCCTCTGTCGGGAGCTGGACCGGTACCGCCTGGATCTATGTGGCATTCAGGAGGTCCTGTGGACCGGCTCTGGTTCCTGCCACCATGAGGGGTGGACAGTCCTCTACTCGGGACAGCAGATTGCCAAACAACAGGGTGTGGCTCTTCTTTTGGTCAAAAGAATGAAGGGGGCGTGGGAGCGTGGCGGTGAGGTGTGGGAAGCTGTAAGCCCCAGGCTACTGGGGCTTACAGCTGATGAGTCAGATGCCTTCTATGGCCTCCTGTCACAGGTGCTGGCTAAAGTGGCCCCTTGGGATAGAGTCATCATGTTGGGTGACTTCAATGCCCGAGTTGGTCATGATACTGGCACCTGGTCTGGAGTGATTGGAGGGCATGGGCCAGATCAGCTCAATAACAACGGTAGGAGGCTGCTAGATTTTTGTGCAGCCCATGGGCTTGTAATTACCAACACGCTGTTCCGGCATTGGCGCATCCACACAACATCATGGATGCATGCCGGGTCCAAGCAAGAACATCTGCTGGACTACATAGTGACGGACCAGCGGATGCGAGCCCATGTCCTTGACACCAGGACCTACCGTGGAGCTGATCTGCCCTCTGACCATCGACTAGTCATCTGTAAGATGCACCTGCCATTCTTCCACTCCGGTGGTGGGTGTACACCCAGGACCCCATTCCAACCTAAAGTGGCCTGGTCTCAGTTATCTGATGAAAGTTTGAAGTGAAAATTTCATCATCGCTTGCGGCTGGGATTGGCATCGTCCCCGACTCCTCCTGATGTCGAGGGTAAATGGGCGAGGTTTAGGACTGTGACTCATGCAGCTGCAATGGCTGCTTTGGGTACGCGGTCCAGACCTCCCCAGAGACCCTGGCTGACAGAGGAGGTGTTCAGGATGGTTGAGAAAAAGCGACAGGCCCACTGTCATCGGCTACAGAATCCCATGTCAGAGAATGAGGAGACTTACCGCAGCCTTCGCTCGGAGGTTCGGAGAGCCGTGAGGCGCTGCAAGGATGGGTGGTGGTCGCGGGTTGCTGAGGAGATGGAGTCTGCCTCAGTGGCCCGTGATCACAAATCTCTATTTAACTCCATCAAAAAAGTAACCTGCAGCACCACACCTATTACCATCATTAGGGGAAAAAATGGTGATCCAATCTCCGACCCCCAGGAACAGGTTTGCAGATTTGCTGAGCATTTCTGTGAGGTCCTGGGGGAAGGAAAATCCCTCAGCCAGGAAAATATCGTGGCACAAAGTGAGGATGACCCTGCTGAGGCTGCGGTGCCTCAAATATTGGATGAAGTCACCCCCTGTGAGTGGCTGGCTGAGGTTCCATCTGCTGAGGAAGTATTGAAGGCGATCCGGAGTCTGAGACCAGGAAAGGCAGCGGGCAGAGATGATCTCCCAAGCGAAATGCTGAGGGAGGGTGGCGTTTGTGCACAGACTGCCCTATATGACATCATAACAACAGTCTGGACCACTGGAAGGGTTCCGCAGGATTGGAAGGATGCCATGGTGGTCCCCCTTTTTAAGAAGGGGGACCGCACAGACTGTAACAACTACAGGGGCATCTCACTCCTCAGTTTGCCGGGAAAGGTCCTGGCAAGGATTATTCAGCATCGCCTTGCCAGGCACGCTGAGGAGAGGCTTGCGGAGCCCCAATGCGGTTTCAGGAAAGGGCGGTCCTGCACAGATGCCATATTTTCTGTCCGTCTGCTACAGCAGAGGTGTAGGGAATTCCAACAAGACCTACATCTCTGCTTTATTGACCTGGTCAAGGCCTATGATACCATCAGTAGGCCTGGGCTCTGGGTCGTTCTTCGTGCTTTTGGAGTACCTGACCCTCTGCTCACGATCATTAAGGACCTTCATGATGGTGAGCGGGCCCGGGTAAAACTACGTGGCCGGGAGTCAGAGCCATTCCCTGTACACCTTGGGGTGCGACAGGGATGTCCTCTGGCTCCCACATTATTTAACATCTAATTTGACCACGTAGTTCGTGAAGCCTTCAATAGCTGTACCGGGGGAATCTCCATATGGTACAGATATAATGGGAGGCTAATCGATGCCCGGGTGCGGTCAAGGGATGGCTCCCTATTGCTCAACCACATTATGTATGCTGATGATTTGGTAATAGCTGCTCAGTCAGAGGAGGAGTTGGAGACGCTGCTGCTGAGACTGGAGCGTGCCACTAAGAGGTGGGGCCTTACCATCAGCCCCACCAAAACTAAGCACCTGCCTGGGTATTTTGTACCATCGGACACTCCACCCCCACAACTCCCAATCGGTGATGGGGCAGTTGTGGAGAGAGTGGAGAGTTTCCCATACCTGGGCAGTGTGCTTATGACTGGCTCCAGTTTAACAGCAGAGGTCTCACTCCGAATCAGTCGAGCGGCAATATCTTTTCATCGGTTGCGTAACGCTGTGTGGAAGCTACCTGGTCTGTCGCTCTGCACTAAGCTTCAGGTCTTCTCGGCCACGGTCATTCCCTCCCTTCTCTACGTTTGCGAAACGTGGACCCCCCTATTGGAACATCTTCGCCGGTTAGAAACATTTAGGCTGGCCTGCCTACGATCCATCCTGGGTTTAACCAGACTGGATTGTGTGAGGAGCTCACAAATCCTTGAAAGATCTGGGCAGGGTCCCATCGGTGAGCTCCTCCGGCAGGCAAGGCTGCGATGGCTGGGTCATGTAGCCCGCATGCCCAACCACCGCATGCCGAAACAGCTTTTGTTTGGCCGGATTGAGGGGGCTAAGCGGGCGCGGCACGGGCTAGAGAAGAGATGGAGTGATGTGGTACAGGAGGACGTGGAGCTGAGTGGACTTGCCGATGACTGGTACCAGCGGTGTCAAGATCGGCCTCTGTGGAGGAGGCTCGTGAAGGACGCTACTGGGCAGTTGGAGGCAGTCGCCCTCCAACAACAACGGAGGGCGGAGGAGCGACGCTCACAACAACGAGCGGAACGCCGGGTGGCTAAAGCACAGCAGGTTGGCACAGTAGGGGGCACAGGTGGTGCATCAGCCAGTCATCTCAGTCAGCCGACCCGTGGCACCTGGGTCTGCCCAGTGACCTCCTGCCAGCGGGCGTTCGACACTTCACGTGGCCTCACGGTGCACATAGCCTGGCACAAGCGTCGTGGTGACGTCACCGCCACTTAGTGGCGAATGGCGGTTGTTGTTGTTGTGTGTATGTGTGTATACGTGTGTGTATGTGTGTAAGTGTGTGCGTGTGTGTATGTGTGTACGTGTACGCGTGTGTACGTGTGTGTGTGGGGAGCGATAGTGTAGCGGTTAGCGCTACGCTGCGCTATGAACCTGGCGACCCGGGTTCGATTCCCGCTCACGGCCAATACCAATGACGATTATCTGAACCGGTCCCGGGCCTCCCCTAGGTCGACTCAGCCTCAAATGAGTACCTGGTGCGGTGTGTAAACATTGCCACTAGGGAGACAAAGGCGGTCGGGCGTGGTGCTGGCCATCCACCCCCTCGTGTACCGTTCCGGCCTTCATAGGTGCTCGCTAACAGCACTTGTCTGTTAAGGCTACACGGGGGATCTTTGGTGTGTGTACGTGTGTGTGTGTGCGTGTGTGTGCGCGCGCGTGTGTGCGCGCGCGTGTGTGCGCGCGCGTGTGTGCGCGCGCGTGTGTGCGTGTGTACGCGTGTGTGCGTGTGTACGCGTGTGTGCGTGTGTACGTGTGTGTACGTGTGTGCGTGTGTACGTGTGTGCGTGTGTACGTGTGTGTGTGTACGTGTGTGTGTGTGTACGTGTGTGCGTGCACGTGTGTGCGTGCACGTGTGTGTGCGTGCACGTGTGTGTGCGTGCACGTGTGTGCACGTGTGTGTGTGCACGTGTGTGTACGTGTGTGTGTGCACGTGTGTGTGTGCACGTGTGTGTGTGCACGTGTGTGTGTGTGCACGTGTGTGTGTGTACGTGTGTGTGTGTGTACGTGTGTGTGTGTACGTGTATGTGTGTACGTGTGTGTGTGTACATGTGTGTGTACCTGTGTGCTCTGGACGGGTGCGAGGGGCTGGTAACCCCTCCACCTTCAATTAATTACCACTAAACCACGAGTTAAACTGAAATATGTAACTAATAAGCTTGTGCCGGAGGCCCCGGGGGGCCAGGCGTCTATGAGGTATTCTGGCCACGTGGCATGTTCGAACGCTCACTGCGGAGGAGAGGCTGCCACTCCTCTGTCGGGAGCTGGACCGGTACCGCCTGGATCTATGTGGCATTCAGGAGGTCCTGTGGACCGGCTCTGGTTCCTGCCACCATGAGGGGTGGACAGTCCTCTACTCGGGACAGCAGATTGCCAAACAACAGGGTGTGGCTCTTCTTTTGGTCAAAAGAATGAAGGGGGCGTGGGAGCGTGGCGGTGAGGTGTGGGAAGCTGTAAGCCCCAGGCTACTGGGGCTTACAGCTGATGAGTCAGATGCCTTCTATGGCCTCCTGTCACAGGTGCTGGCTAAAGTGGCCCCTTGGGATAGAGTCATCATGTTGGGTGACTTCAATGCCCGAGTTGGTCATGATACTGGCACCTGGTCTGGAGTGATTGGAGGGCATGGGCCAGATCAGCTCAATAACAACGGTAGGAGGCTGCTAGATTTTTGTGCAGCCCATGGGCTTGTAATTACCAACACGCTGTTCCGGCATTGGCGCATCCACACAACATCATGGATGCATGCCGGGTCCAAGCAAGAACATCTGCTGGACTACATAGTGACGGACCAGCGGATGCGAGCCCATGTCCTTGACACCAGGACCTACCGTGGAGCTGATCTGCCCTCTGACCATCGACTAGTCATCTGTAAGATGCACCTGCCATTCTTCCACTCCGGTGGTGGGTGTACACCCAGGACCCCATTCCAACCTAAAGTGGCCTGGTCTCAGTTATCTGATGAAAGTTTGAAGTGAAAATTTCATCATCGCTTGCGGCTGGGATTGGCATCGTCCCCGACTCCTCCTGATGTCGAGGGTAAATGGGCGAGGTTTAGGACTGTGACTCATGCAGCTGCAATGGCTGCTTTGGGTACGCGGTCCAGACCTCCCCAGAGACCCTGGCTGACAGAGGAGGTGTTCAGGATGGTTGAGAAAAAGCGACAGGCCCACTGTCATCGGCTACAGAATCCCATGTCAGAGAATGAGGAGACTTACCGCAGCCTTCGCTCGGAGGTTCGGAGAGCCGTGAGGCGCTGCAAGGATGGGTGGTGGTCGCGGGTTGCTGAGGAGATGGAGTCTGCCTCAGTGGCCCGTGATCACAAATCTCTATTTAACTCCATCAAAAAAGTAACCTGCAGCACCACACCTATTACCATCATTAGGGGAAAAAATGGTGATCCAATCTCCGACCCCCAGGAACAGGTTTGCAGATTTGCTGAGCATTTCTGTGAGGTCCTGGGGGAAGGAAAATCCCTCAGCCAGGAAAATATCGTGGCACAAAGTGAGGATGACCCTGCTGAGGCTGCGGTGCCTCAAATATTGGAAGAAGTCACCCCCTGTGAGTGGCTGGCTGAGGTGCCATCTGTTGAGGAAGTACTGAAGGTGATCCGGAGTCTGAGACCAGGAAAGGCAGCGGGCAGAGATGATCTCCCAAGCAAAATGCTGAGGGAGGGTGGCGTTTGTGCACAGACTGCCCTATATGACATCATAACAACGGTCTGGACCACTGGATGGGTTCTGCAGGATTGGAAGGATGCCCTGGTGGTCCCGCTTTTTAAGAAGGGGGACCGCACAGACTGTAACAACTACAGGGGCATCTCACTCCTCAGTGTGCCGGGAAAGGTCCTGGCAAGGATTATTCAGCATCGCCTTGCCAGGCACGCTGAGGAGAGGCTTGCGGAGCCCCAATGTGGTTTCAGGAAAGGGCGGTCCTGCACAGAGGCCATATTTTCTGTCCGTCTGCTACAGCAGAGGTGTAGGGAATTCCAACAAGACCTACATCTCTGCTTTATTTACCTGGTCAAGGCCTATGATACCATCAGTAGGCCTGGGCTCTGGGTTGTTCTTCGTGCTTTTGGAGTACCTGACCCTCTGCTCACGATCATTAAGGACCGTCATGATGGTGAGCGGGCCCGGGTAAAACTACGTGGCCGGGAGTCAGAGCCATTCCCTGTACACCTTGGGGTGCGACAGGGATGTCCTCTGGCTCCCACATTATTTAACATCTATTTTGACCACGTAGTTCGTGAAGCCTTCAATAGCTGTACCGGGGGAATCTCCATATGGTACAGATATAATAGGAGGCTGATCGATGCCTGGGTGCGGTCAAGGGATGGCTCCCTATTGCTCAACCACATTATGTATGCTGATGATTTGGTAATAGCTGCTCATTCAGAGGAGCAGTTGGAGACGCTGCTGCTGAGACTGGAGCGTGCCACTAAGAGGTGGGGCCTTACCATCAGCCCCACCAAAACTAAGCACCTGCCTGGGTATTTTGTACCATCGGACACTCCACCCCCACAACTCCCAATCGGTGATGGGGCAGTTGTGGAGAGAGTGGAGAGTTTCCCATACCTGGGCAGTGTGCTTATGACTGGCTCCAGTTTAACAGCAGAGGTCTCACTCCGAATCAGTCGAGCGGCAATATCTTTTCATCGGTTGCGTAACGCTGTGTGGAAGCTACCTGGTCTGTCGCTCCGCACTAAGCTTCAGGTCTTCTCGGCCACGGTCATTCCCTCCCTTCTCTACGTTTGCGAAACGTGGACCCCCCTATTGGAACATCTTCGCCGGTTAGAAACATTTAGGCTGGCCTGCCTACGATCCATCCTGGGTTTAACCAGACTGGATTGTGTGAGGAGCTCACAAATCCTTGAAAGATCTGGGCAGGGTCCCATCGGTGAGCTCCTCCGGCAGGCAAGGCTGCGATGGCTGGGTCATGTAGCCCGCATGCCCAACCACCGCATGCCGAAACAGCTTTTGTTTGGGCGGATCGAGGGGGCTAAGCGGGCGCGGCACGGGCTAGAGAAGAGATAGAGTGATGTGGTACAGGAGGACGTGGAGCTGAGTGGACTTGCCGATGACTGGTACCAGCGGTGTCAAGATCGGCCTCTGTGGAGGAGGCTCGTGAAGGACGCTACTGGGCAGTTGGAGGCAGTCGCCCTCCAACAACAACGGAGGGCGGAGGAGCGACGCTCAGAACAACGAGCGGAGCGCCGGGTGGCTAAAGCACAGCAGGTTGGCACAGTAGGGGGCACAGGTGGTGCATCAGCCAGTCATCTAAGTCAGTCGACCCGTGGCACCTGGGTCTGCCCCGTGACCTCCTGCCAGCGGGTGTTCGACACTTCACGTGGCCTCAGGGTGCACATAGCCTGGCACAAGTGTCGTGGTGACGTCACCGCCACTTAGTGGCGAATGGCGGTTGTTGTTGTTGTGTATGTGTGTGTATGTGTGTGTATGTGTGTGTGTATGTGTATGTGTGTATGTGTGTGTGTATGTGTGTGTATGTGTGTGTGTATGTGTGTATGTGTGTGTATGTGTGTGTATGTGTGTGTATGTGTATGTGTGTGTATGTGTTTGTGTGTATGTGTGTGTATGTGTGTGTATGTGTGTGTGTGTGTATGTATTTGTGTACGTTTGTGTATGTGTGTGTATGTGTGTGTATGTGTGTGTATGTGTGTGTATGTATGTATGTGTGTATGTGCCCCCCACCTTCGTGCCGCTAATCCTCCTCCGCCACCTCTGACCGCGGCCACCGTGGGGATCGCGTTGGCAGAGAGCGGCGTCTCACCACCCGCGCCGGATGATGACGATGCCAACGCCGCCGATGAGAATGATGCTGCTGCTGCTGATGATGATGATGATGACGATGCTGATGACGATGTTGACGACGGAAAGGCAGTGGCCTCGGAATCAGCGGCGTTCCGGAATCTGCGTAAAAAAAACGGAACGGAATGAGCGAACGAAAGAATGACAGAATGAGTGAACGAATGAGTGAATGAAAGTGTGGGTGGATGAACAGACGAGTGAGAGAATGAATGAGAGAGCTAGCGAATGTGTGACCGTATGAGTGAGAGAATGAATGAAAGAATGAGCAAATGAATGAGTGAATGAATGAGTAAGTGGATGAAAGGACGAGCGAGAGAATGAATGAGAGAATGAGTGAACGTACGACTGATTGGATGAAGATACGAGTGAGAGAATGCATGAGAGAGCTAGCGAATGTGTGACCGTACGAGTGAGAATGGGAGAATAAGAAAGTGGATGAAAGGACGAGCGAGAGAATGAATGAGAGAATGAGCAAATGAATGAGTGAACGAATGAGTGAACGAAAGTGTGAGTGGATGAACAGACGAGTGAGAGAATGAATGAGAGAGCTAGCGAATGTGTGACCGTACGAGTGAGAGAACGAATGAGAGAATGAGCAAATGAATGAGTGAAGGGACTAGTGAGAGAATGGGCTGGTTCAGGTCATGTTGGTGGTTGTGGTGGTGGTGGTGATGATGATTGTGGTGGTGATTGTGGTGTTGGTGGTGATTGTAGTGGAGGTGGTGGATGTTGTGGTGGCGGTGATTGTGGTGGAGATGGTGGTAGTGGTGATTATGAAGGTGGTGGTGTTGGTGGTGGAGGTGGCAGTGGTGGAGGTGGTTGTGGTGGTGATTGTGGTGTTGGTGGTAGTGGAGGTAGTGGATGTTGTGGTGGCGGTGATTGTGGTGGAGATGGTGGTAGTGGTGATTATGAAGGTGGTGGTGTTGGTGGTCGAGGTGGCAGTGGTGGAGGTGGCTGTGGTGGTGGTGGTGATTGTGGTGTTGGTGGTAGAGGTGGTGGTGTAGGCGGTAATGGTGGTTATGGTGGTGATTGTGAAGGCGGTGGTGGTTGTGGTGGTGGTTGTGGTTGTGGTGGTGTAGGCGGTGGTGGTGGTTATGGTGGTGATTGTGAAGGCGGTGGTGGTTATGGTGGTTGTGGTGGTGGTTGTGGTGGTGGTGGTTGTGGTGGTGTAGGCGGTGGTGGTGGTTATGGTGGTGATTGTGAAGGCGGTGGTGGTTGTGGTGTTGGTTGTGGTGGTTGTGGTGGTGGTGGTTGTGGTTGTGGTGGTTGTGGTGGTTGTGGTTGTGGAGGTGTCTCACGTTGCAGGCTGCGTGTCGGCTGTGTTTGTCTCCTTCGTCTTGCCGTGAGCTCCGGCCTCGTCGCGTTCCACGCGGATCCAGTCTGCGGTGACGCACAACAACAACAACAACAACCGCCATTCGCCACTAAGTGGCGGTGCCAGGCCATGTGCACCTTGCGGCCACGTGAAGTGTCGAACGCCCGCTGGCAGACCCAGGTGCCACGGGTCGACTGACTGAGATGACTGAGATGACTGGCTGATGCACCACCTGTGCCCCCTACTGTGCCAACCTGCTGTGCTTTAGCCACCCGGCGCTCCGCTCGTTGTTGTGAGCGTCGTTCCTCCGCCCTCCGTTGTTGTTGGAGGGCGACTGCCTCCAACTGCCGAGTAGCATCCTTCACGAGCCTCCTCCACAGAGGCCGATCTTGACACCGCTGGTACCAGTCATCGGCAAGTTCACTCAGCTCCACGTCCTCCCGTACCACATCACTCCATCTCTTCTTCTCTAGCCCGTGCCACGCCCGGTTAGCCCCCTCAATCCGGCCGAGCAAAAGCTGTTTCGGCATGCGGTGGCTGGGCATGCGGGCTACATGACCCAGCCATTGCAGCCTTGCCCGCCGGAGGAGCTCACCGATGGGACCTTGCCCAGATCTTTCAAGGATTTGTGAGCTCTTCACACAATCCAGTCTGGTTAAACCCAGGATGGATCGTAGGAAGGCCAGCCTAAATGTTTCCAACCAGCGAAGATGTTCCATTAAGGGGGTCCACGTTTCACACGCGTAGAGAAGGGAGGGAATGACCGTGGCCGAGAAGACCTGAAGCTTAGTGCGGAGCGACAGACCAGGTAGCTTCCACACAGCGATACGCAACCGATGAAAAGATTGCCGCTCGACTGATTCGGAGTGAGACCTCTGCTGTTAAACTGGAGCCAGTCATGAGCACATTGCCCAGGTATGGGAAGCTCTCCACTCTCTCCACAACTGCCCCATCACCAATTGGGAGTTTTGTGGGTGGAGTGTCCGATGGTACAAAATACCCAGGCAGGTGCTTAGTTTTGGTGGGGCTGATGGTAAGGCCCCATCTCTTAGTGGCACGCTCCAGTCTCAGCAGCAGCGTCTCCAACTCCTCCTCTGAATGAGCAGCTATTACCAAATCATCGGCATACATAACGTGGTTGAGCAATAGGGAGCCATCCCTTGACCGCACCCGGGAAACGATCAGCT
>NW_027423657.1:0-21525 GCF_048934315.1 Petromyzon marinus | reverse complement strand
ATCCCCGAGTAATTTGTTTAGTTTGTTCTCCTTCGCCCCGGCACCTCCGAATAGCACGGTCGGCTACGCACGGTGCGAAAGAAGTTCATCACACGCGGACACGTACATTCACCAACCCCACACCTCCAAGATCAGTGAAACCCTCGTCCTCCCGGTCATTGTTTCCCCTCCTCTGGCTTCCACACCGTGTCGTTGTTCTTTGGCACCAAGCCGGCCAGACGGCCGGCCTCTCCGTTGGCGAGAGCGGCGGACTGGGCGATGGGATCGGGGGTCGCACGCCGCAGCGAGACGGAGTGTCGCATCGTGGCACCGCGAGAGGTGGCCGACGGCTTTGCGAAGCCACCATCCGGCAACCGCTAAAGCATGGCTGCTGCTGATGACAACGACGGTGAATGAATGAAGTCGTAGACACAGGCCACGCGGTTAAACCGGGCCAAATTCTCCCCGTTGTGGTCGTAGGGTTTGCTACGTTCAGCGTCGACAGCTTGAGGCCCATTACCGGGCTCTCATCGCTTAATACGTGAATCTGCCCTTTCCCCGCCTTCCCCTCCACCCATCAACTGCTAATTAAACTTGGCCCACATTAATCTTTAAGCACACACGCTATTCATCGCCCCTTCATTAGACTGCCGATCAATACTACGGGAGGTGGGGGGTCATATTTTTTTGTACTTCTCTATCCCTTCTGGCTTCTCCTGCTCTGCCGAAAGAAATAAATAAACCAAAACAAACGTGAAATAATTAAAGAGGCAGCTAAAGCCCTTTGTGCCGTCTTAATGAGCAGGCCGGCGCGCATTAATGAGCGTAATAATGCGGAGCGCTCGTTTAGCGTGCGCGGGAAAATGCCACCGGCAAATTAGGCTCTTAGTTACAGCGCGCAGCGAAGTCGATAAGATTTATCGCGGGGGCCTTGCGGTGCTCAGGCCCGGGGTGAAAAAAAAACTTTTAACTTAATTTGGTCACCGTCCACTCCAACGATTCGTTGACAAAACACAACGCTGCTGCCAATGGATTGCGAGCCTTACGATCGGAAAGAATTGCGTGTTCAAGTCCCGGCCAAGGGTCATTGTCGTCGTCGTCGTCATCATCATCATCGTTCCTCTTTCTTTCTAAGTCGTTAACGTCCCACTATTGGGGAAAAGGCCTCCCCAAATGTGTCCAACTCTTCACAATCACTTGCCACCTCTATCCAGTACACTTCCCCCCCCCGCATCTCTGATTAGCACGGTTGGCTACGTACCGTCCGAAAGAAGTTAAACATACATATTCTTATTCATATTCTTGGTTCTTTCGATAAAGTAACGTAGAAGGGAAATATTAAAATAATAAAAATAAAACAATACAATTCTCACGACGTTTCGATTACAACACAAGCAATCATCATCAGGTGTGAAAACCACGGAAAGAAAATTTTAAACGTCGTGATAATTTTTTTTCTTTATTATTTCCCTTCTACGTGACTTTACCGAAAGAACCAAGAATATGAATCCCTGCGGTCACGAAAGCTTTAAATCGAAATTTAAACATACATCTTTCAACCTGCTCACAGCCATCTAACTTTCTGTCCAGCTCCCTTCCTTCGACCCTCTCTCTGCTTCCGTTCTGTTATTAATTTTCTCCATCTGCCATCTAATCTCCGAGCGAGACAGTCCTGCCCAACAATTTCTTTTTTTTTACTTTGTATATTGCATGTTATACTAGTTGTCATTCTTAAATCTTTATTTATAATTGTGTCTCTTGCCATTCTGTTCAAAGTCCTCTTTTCCAATACTCTACCTTGTTACGAAAGAACATGAAAGTTCCAAATATGCCATTCTTACTACTCAAGGGTACAATGGCAAGTGAACAATGTTTGTTCTATGGATAGACTGGCCCCCACCATAGGAATATGGAGTTTCCATGACTTGTTTAGGGTCGCCAATGGAGATGATCCCATGCTTGTGTGCGTAAGGGGACGCGTTGATTTGACGTCACGTAATCATTCTGAGAGGACAGAAAAAGGTATATATGTTCAACTTATTTTGCACCGTACGTAGCCCACCGTGCTAATCGAAGGTGTGGGTGAAATCACGCTGGAATTGTGACTTTCGTTCATTGAATGCCATGTTCCTCCGTGCGTTACGTGACCACATGAACGCCACCACAGCGCAAATTAACAAAAGATAGGGTCACATAGTGCATCAAGCAAGCGGTGCACCACGATTGCTCAACCGTCACGAGATTGCCAAGCGGAGCCTTGGGCTCCGAGCCCTTTGCGCCAACGCCATTCTCCGATTGGCTGTTAGTTCACTTACCTTAAAAAACGCCTCAACTCGTGGAGAAAACAGCGGCACGTGCATTCGAAGATCCGGCTGGATTCAGCGATCCAGTGCGGTCCAACCGCCCCCCGACCACCCCGCCCCCTGCCGCCTGCGACCCTCCCCATTAACTACATTAAACACAAATAATGAACAAGGTACAGGCCCGGAAGATGTGCCGTTACTTACAGAGGGCGCTGGACTTCCGCTGGCGCTGCCGGAGCCGCCGGCCCGCGCCGCTGCCGCCCCTTGCCGCCCACTCTGCTCAGCAGCCAGCCCGGCGAGGTGTCGCTCCAGCGCGTCCCAATCCATGGTGGGAAGAGTAGCGTCAGCCCCATCATCGTCGCCGACGCCGCCGTCGGACGTGACATTTGCAGAGGCGGTAGTGGCAGCGGCAGCAGAACTGGAAGTAACGGCGGCAACGGCGGTTGCAGTGCCGCCCCCCCTTATCCCGCCACTGCCGGCCGCTTTGGCTGCGGCCGCTCCCGTCGATCCACCGCTGGCCCCCGTGCCAGCGCCCCGGACGCTTGAGGAGTTGGCGTTGGGCGAAAGTTGCCGGGGTAGGGGGGTGGCGACGTCCTGGCCGCGCGTGCCGCTGCTCACGCCGGCACCGCCGCCGCCGCCGCCGCTGTCGCCGCAGTCATGGGCCGAGTTGGCGTTGGGCGACAGCGTGGGGCGCCCGGGCAGAGGGGAGGTGCGGCCATCACCGGCACGACCTCCTCCTCCCGTCACCTGGTCGCTGGCACCAGCACCATCGTCGTCGTCGTTACAGCGGAGGAGTCTGACGGCCCGAACCCGCTCCTCCTCCACATCGTCGTGCCACTCCTGCAACACGCAGCGCTCGTACTCCCGGAAGTCGGAGCCGCCGGAAGTGTCATCGTCATCGTCATCATCGTCGTTCCGGACCTTTCTCCCCTCCCGCTCTTCCTCCTCCTCCTCCTCCTCCTCATCATCGTCATCGAGCTCCAGGCTCGGGGAGCTCTTGCCCTCGGAGCAGGGAGTCTCCTTGGTGGAGCACGCCTCCGAGCTGGAGCGACTCAGGCACGGGTCACTGCTCAGGTCCATAACATCCTCGCGTGAGTCCTGCGCCGCACACAAGGTCGCACCGCACACAGTGCCGTGTCGTTTACTCATCCGGGAAAGAGCCTCGTTGAGTCCTTCAACAAGACTCTCACTTGACACGTTTGGGGAAAAAAATACAAAAAATTATTTCCCGGTTGTTTTACGGATAAGACGAAAACGGACCGGAGAAGTTGCGCAAATGTAGAAAACCACAAATGTCAGTTTGGTGTTGTTCATTCACAAAAGCCTAAACCCATATCGAGGACTTTTCCATGAAGTTGCTGCATCTGGGATATTCAAACAATTCCACATGAAGCTGTGTGTGTTGCTTGTGAGAAGCCATAGCCGTAAAAAACCACGCGTGTAATGGCATAACACTCAAAAATACTGTTCGTAACAACAAACATTAATTTAATGACAATTTGCAGCCCTTTGTCAATCAGCTGCTGAATGAAATCCTCCCCATGCTGTGTCGGTGATTGCGGTGGCTTGACTACACTTTGCCCCTCTGGTCAGCACAGGCTGTTGAAGGGCAGGATGTCCAGAACCGTTTCAGATATCCCTCGCCACCGCTTAGCTCTCCTCTCTCATCTCACTCCACGCACTCCGCTCCAGCAACCAGGGCCTCCTGTCGAATCCCCCAGGA
The DNA here is from genome assembly GCF_048934315.1 of Petromyzon marinus. Classification (NCBI taxonomy): domain Eukaryota; kingdom Metazoa; phylum Chordata; class Hyperoartia; order Petromyzontiformes; family Petromyzontidae; genus Petromyzon; species Petromyzon marinus. Next base: position 17,520 of record NW_027423657.1, on the reverse strand, counting down.
AATATGTCATTTTGTTTGAGGATTATCTTTCTCATCTACTGCCCACATTGTCTGGAACTCCCTTCACCCAGTCAATTGTGCTGTGATTCCCTGGCCAAATCTTCGGCTTAAAGTTCTTCCGTCCCCTTATCCTCTGCCTCTTGCTCATTATATGTATAAATAATTACCCATCCTTCCCCCACGATACCCATGTCCCACTGCTTTGTACAGCACCTTTAGAAGCAGTTCCATTACAATTATATTAATCTGTGGTAACGTGGAGGGAAAGCATCAAAGACCATGTAATCCGTGATAATACTCATAATTTCTGCGTAGAAAAATCGCCGATGTTCAGAGGTTTTAGCCACGCCGCTAGAATTATCCACGACAAATGTGGGGATTTACAGGGGTAGCATGGCACGTGACTGACCACTCCTATAATTTGCAACAAAAAAATTACTACTCTTTGGTTCTATTCGGTAAAAAAATTACTGTATAAATATTGTCATTTATTTAATAAGAAATTGGGGGGAAGACATAAGTGGAGCAAATCTACCATGAGGGCCGAGAGTTACAGATTTTGCACAAAATATTTTTTATTAAAATCCAAAGCGGATTAAGTCTCCCGGTCAATAGGCCACATGAGCACAGTGGAGTCTGTGCCACGTGAACCAACATAGAGGCATTTTGTTGTTGTTTTAATGCCTGTATCTCTCCCGTCTGTGTTGTGAGACATCTCAATTGGATGATGTGTTTTGGAACGTGGCAGGCTTCTTGGAAGCGGGCTGGCATGATCACGATATCTCACGAAGTTTAGGGGGGAATTAGACGCAAACAATATTCACATTTTTCACAGCTATAGAATTGTTTTTGACACCCTCCATTACGGGAGTTCCTGTGAATCGCGGGGATAACGCATTATTTTAAGATTCGTGGTGGTTTTATTCCATAGCGTATTATCTTGTTATTTTCATACTTTTTTATAATAATGCAATTTATAATGTCCACAATATTTGACAGGCATACATTTATGTGCATAATGGAGCAAAGCTCAGTGTCTCTCAAAGGCCTGGTGAAAGGCAGGTTGTAGATTGAATGTTTGCAAATGTGCAGTAGGGTGGTGTTCCAGACAATGTTTGGTATATATCATTGAGAAGGCGTAACTTTTATATTAATTTTGCTGTTTAAGAAATGCAATAAAGCTGTGTATTTATTCAAATGATGCCACATTGTTTCAAAGGATCATTGGCAGAATACCTGAACAACAAGTTTGTCTTGTTCAGGAGGAAAATATCATGGTGGATGGGTGTGAAGAGGAACGTGTAAAAGATAACTGGATTTCTCTCCAAGGTAAATTATGATAGATATCTAAAATTAACAGTTTAAACATTTAAAAAATGTACATTAGGATTTTTGGAACATGTTGCAAAATAGTTTATTTCTAAGTGGGCCTCAGCTGCTTTCCTAGATCTCTGGCCTGATGTGAGTTGCCTTTGTGGACAGGACCTTCCAGGCCAGAATACAGGGTTAAGGAAAGTGTTTGAGGCCTGGCCGAGCTTAAATTGTTACATTTTCCGTTTTATAGTGCTTGTACTTTATTGCCGCAAACGTTTCAATGTTTGAAAAGTACAGGAATTTAAATTGTCTTGTTACCTACACAGTACTCAACGTTGTTTTTCCTCTCTCATTTTTATTCAATTCGGTACCATCATCATTTATGCAATATTACTACGGGAGTAATAAAGCTCAGTTTATATTTGATTATACTTTTAATCTATGTTTGGCATGCTGATGAAAAACGAATTCAGATTCCTGCATGTACATACTGTATTAATGAGCATGAATTACATTTCGGGTTTTTTTTCTTCTCCATGTGTAAATTTATTGCATTTTGTATGATCTTTTCTGCAGTGTGCGCACTGTACACTGCTCTTGTGTTTAAGTTTTGCTTCAGTCAGACATCTGTTTCCACTAAAATGTGTGGTTTTTTTTACACTGCATTCCTATTGCAGTACCACATGATGTGACCCTACAGTTCATTCGTACCCATATGAGATTTAGAGGCATATTTTTGATTGTCAGGCAGTAAAACAAATTATTGCAGAATTGTTGTAGCAGAACTCTTCATATCCGTGACTCTATTATCCACGGCAGCTGTAGGTCCACCAAAACCTTATTATCATAGTATGTTTTTTGTTTGCATTTTTGACTGCAGGTATTGTGGTTAATGCAGCCATGAATCCTTGTGAAAAGGTTTCAGTTTTGTTGCCAGAAAAAAAGGGGAAAAACCACCCTATTATTATCCAGACCCTGTTACAATTTTCCGCAATGTTCCCATCCCTCGTTGCGGATAGGCTTCCTCTTAACTGGAATTTGTATGCGGACGAGGGGAGGATTCGTGCGTCATTCATCGAGATTATCTACAGGTTCTTGGAGATAATATTTTTTTAAAGCAGTGCTGAAATAAATTGTGAGTACATAAAAAATGCATTCAAATGAATATACATTGATCCTCCTTTGGCAGCGTGTTCGCTAACACAGCGCACATAAGGAGCTATTGAAACGCTCTTCGCTGATAAGTGGACTCGCGTGGTAAATCCACCCTATTATCTGCAATTGCGTGCAATTTATTTTTGATTCAATTTGAGGATACAAGTTGCGAGGCACAGTCTTTTAACTCCGGGGTGGAGCTCGTGGTTAACAAACATGTTGCATCAACTCGGCGACATTAGTTTGAATTGCCTTTCTTTTGGCACAAACTAGCTGTGCTGACGTTGAACTGTTGCGACGTAAGGGATTTTAGCATTTAAAAATGCAAAAATCCTAAACTGTGACCCCCATATGGCGAAAACTCTCGTAGTCACGTTCCGCGCTCCTATAATCCATGTTTCGCCCGCAGATTCATGGAGTTACACGGCCAAAAAGGCCTAAATTAAGCTAAATACACCACCGTGCTGGGGAATTTTATTTATTTGGCAGTCTACGGCGGATTGCAGGATCTGTGGGCATCTCAGCCCATATCACTGTCGATTAATGGCATTTCGCTGTAATGGTGATGACACAGTGAAATCGAGGTGGTGATGGTGGAGATGCGGACCACCTTCCGTACCATTTTTCCCGTGTCACGCTTACCCTGCCAAGATCACAGTAATAGCCACAGAGATGACGGTCGTAATGATCGATGTATGGGACTCCGAAGGCAAATGATGATGATGATGGAGATGATGTAAACGATGATCAGGAAGCCGCTTTAAGTATCTCATTGTTTCTAAAGTTTCTGCGTTTTATTAACCGGCGTTATTCCTCCACTGGTTTCTTCTGTTTTAGTAAATAGCATCACTTACACACACGGCATGCATGACCTTTGTAACTTCCAGCGCAGCGCGACCCAGGACCGATTAAACGTCACTCGGGGTGTGCTGCTCTTATTATCGTACTGTACTTGTGTTAAAAAGTAAGGAAACTTATTTTGTTAAGGGTACGTACACAGTATGTGTAGTACCTGTATCGCTTATACACAACAGAAGCATTGCTGCGTGTATAGTACTGTGCAGTAGTTTAAACATACAAATAACCCTCTTTCTACCTATTATCCGCGATTATAGTAGGGTAACATCGCAGATGATAGGATCTGTGATGTTCGGCGCCACATCGAGGCGGTCAAGAGGCATTCTACTGCCTACAACTGCCCAGTAGCGTCCTTCACAGACGCCGATCGTGTCACCGCTGGTCACTGTCACGTCCACACAGCTACACATCCTTCTGTAACGCATCAGCCCATCTCTTCTCAAGCCTGTGTCACTCACACACCAGCTCCACTCTCCTCTACCTGTGTCACTCACACATCAGCCGATCTCTTCTCTAGCCTGTGTCACTCACACACCAGCTCCACTCTTCTCTAGCCTATGTCACTCACACACCAGCTCTACTCTTCTCTAGCCTGTCACTCACACACCAGCTCCACAATTCTCTAGCCTGTCACTCACACACCAGCCCATCCCTTCTCTAGCCTGTGTCACTCACACACCAGCTCCACTCTTCTCTAGCCTGTGTCATTCACACACCAGCTCATCCCTTCTCTAGCCTGTCACTCACACACCAGCTCCACTCTTCTCTAGCCTGTCACTCACACATCAACCCATCCCTTCTCTAGCCTGTGTCACTCACACACCAGCTCCACTCTTCTCTAGCCTGTGTCACTCACACACCAGCTCCACTCTTCTCAAGCCTGTGTCACTCACACATCAGCCCATCCCTTCTCTAGCCTGTGTCACTCACACACCAGCTCCACTCTTCTCTAGACTGTCACTCACACACCAGCTCCACTCTTCTCTAGACTGTCACTCACACACCAGCCGATCTCTTCTCTAGCCTGTGTCACTCACACACCAGCTCCACTCTTCTTAAGCCTGTGTCACTCACACATCAGCCCATCCCTTCTCTAGCCTGTGTCACTCACACACCAGCTCCACTCTTCTCTAGCCTGTCACTCACACACCAGCTCCACTCTTCTCTAGCCTGTCACTCACACACCAGCTCCACTCTTCTCTAGCCTGTGTCACTCACACACCAGCTCCACTCTTCTCCAGCCTGTCACTCACACACCAGCTCCACTCTTCTCTAGCCTGTCACTCACACACCAGCTCCACTCTTCTCAAGCCTGTGTCACTCACACACCAGCTCCACTCTTCTCAAGCCTGTGTCACTCACACATCAGCTCCACTCTTCTCAAGCCTGTGTCACTTACACACCAGCTCCACTCTTCTCAAGCCAGTCACTCACACACCAGCTCCACTCTTCTCAAGCCAGTCACTCACACACCAGCCCATCCCTTCTCAAGCCTGTGTCACTCACACACCAGCTCCACAATTCTCTAGCCTGTCACTCACACACCAGCTCCACTCTTCTCTAGCCTGTGTCACTCACACACCAGCTCCACTCTTCTTTAGCCTGTCACTCACACACCAGCTCCACTCTTCTCAAGCCTGTGTCACTCACACACCAGCTCCACTCTTCTCTAGCCTGTCACTCACACACCAGCTCTACTCTTCTCTAGCCTGACACTCACACACCAGCTCCACTCTTCTCAAGCCTGTGTCACTCACACACCAGCTCCACTCTTCTCTAGCCTGTGTCACTCACACATCACCTCCACTCTTCTCCAGCCTGTCACTCACACACCAGCTCTACTCGTCTCAAGCCTGTCACTCACACACCAGCTCTACTCTTCTCAAGCCTGTGTCACTCACACACCAGCTCATCCCTTCTCAAGCCTGTGTCACTCACACACCAGCTCCACTCTTCTCCAGCCTGTCACTCACATACAATTTCCACTCTTCTTAAGCCTGTGTCACTCACACACCAGCTCCACTCTTCTCTAGCCTGTCACTCACACACCAGCTCCACTCTTCTCTAGCCTGTCACTCACACACCAGCTCCACTCTTCTCAAGCCTGTGTCACTCACACACCAGCTCCACTTTTCTCAAGCCTGTGTCACTCACAAACCAGCTCCACTCTTCTCCAGCCTGTCACTAACACACCAGCTCCACTCTTCTCCAGCCTGTTACTCACACACCAGCTCCACTCTTCTCTAGCCTGTGTCACTCACACACCAGCTCCACTCTTCTCCAGCCTGTCACTCACACACCAGCTCCACTCTTCTCCAGCCTGTCACTCACACACCAGCTCCACTCTTCTCTAGCCTGTCACTCACACACCAGCTCCACTCTTCTCTAGCCTGTTTCACTCACACACCAGCTCCACTCTTCTCAAGCCTGTCACTCACTCACCAGCTCCACTCTTCTCTAGCCTGTCACTCACACACCAGCCCATCTCCTCTCTAGCCTGTCACTCACACACCAGCTCCACTCTTCTCTAGCCTGTGTCACTCACACATCAACCCATCCCTTCTCTAGCCTGTGTCACTCACACACCAGCTCCACAATTCTCTAGCCTGTCACTCACACACCAGCTCCACTCTTCTCTAGCCTGTGTCACTCACACACCAGCTCCACTCTTCTCTAGCCTGTGTCACTCACACACCAGCTCCACTCTTCTCTAGCCTGTCACTCACACACCAGCTCCACTCTTCTCTAGCCTGTGTCACTCACACACCAGCTCCCCTCTTCTCTAGCCTGTCACTCACACACCAGCTCCACTCTTCTTTAGCCTGTCACTCACACACCAGCTCCACTCTTCTCTAGCCTGTCACTCACACACCAGCTCCACTCTTCTCTAGCCTGTGTCACTCACACACCAGCTCCACTCTTCTCTAGCCTGTGTCACTCACACACCAGCTCCACTCTTCTCAAGCCAGTCACTCACACACCAGCTCCACTCTTCTCTAGCCTGTGTCACTCACACACCAGCTCCACTCTTCTCTAGCCTGTGTCACTCACACACCAGCTCCACTCTTCTCCAGCCTGTCACTCACACACCAGCTCCACTCTTCTCTAGCCTGTCACTCACACATCAGCTCCACTCTTCTCAAGCCTGTGTCACTCACACATCAGCTCCACTCTTCTCTAGCCTGTCACACACCAGCTCCACTCTTCTTTAGCCTGTCACTCACACAACAGCTCCACTCTTCTCAAGCCTGTATCACTCACACACCAGCTCCACTCTTCTCTAGCCTGTGTCACTCACACACCAGCTCCACTCTTCTCAAGCCTGTGTCACTCACACACCAGCTCCACTCTTCTCAAGCCAGTCACTCACACACCAGCTCCACTCTTCTCTAGCCTGTGTCACTCACACATCAGCCCATCCCTTCTCTAGCCTGTGTCACTCACACACCAGCTCCACTCTTCTCTAGCCTGTGTCACTCACACATCAGCCCATCCCTTCTCTAGCCTGTGTCACTCACACACCAGCTCCACTCTTCTCTAGCCTGTGTCACTCACACACCAGCTCATCACTTATCAAGCCTGTCACTCACACACCAGCTCCACTCTTCTCTAGCCTGTCACTCACACACCAGCTCCACTCTTCTCTAGCCTGTCACTCACACACCAGCTCCACTCTTCTCTAGCCTGTGTCGCTCACACACCAGCTCCACTCTTCACTAGCCTGTGTCACTCACACACCAGCTCCACTCTTCTCTAGCCTGTGTCACTCACACACCAGCTCCACTCTTCTCTAGCCTGTGTCACTCACTCACACATCAGCCCATCTCCTCTCTAGCTAAGGTGTGCGGGCTACGTGACCTAGCCAAATGCGATGGGACTGTGTCCAGATCTTTCAATGATCTGCTGTAACCCAGGCTGGTTAAATGCAGGATGGATCGTTGGCAGGCAGGGCCAGTCTGACTGTTTCCAGCCGAGTCAGATGTTCCTTTAAACGGGCAGATAGGGGGGGAAGGTCGAAGTTTCGTAAGCATACAGAACAGAGGATATAATTGTGGCAGGGAATTGTACGCCAGAAAGAACAGGCACACACACATAGTCATGTACACACACAAACAATATTTGCAGTGTACAGTAATTATATACAGAGGGCAAGGAATTTTAAAAATGTACTGTACACAGATGTATTATGCCTACACGCAAGGTACATGAAGAACGTACAGCAAGTTTCTAGGCACACACAGACAAAGGATCCCCCGTACAATATAGCATTAACATACTGTAGGGACAAGTGCCGTTCCCGAGCACGCAAAGTGCTGTTTGCGAGCACACACACAAGACACACACACACAAGACACACACACACAAGACACACACACGACACACACACACAAGACACACAAGACACACACACAGACACAAGACGTGACACACAGGCACAAGACGTGACACACAAGACAAGACACACACAAAAGACACACACACAAGACACACACACAAGACGTGGCACACACACAAGACGTGACACAAACAAGACACACACACACAAGACACACACACAAGACACACACACACAAGACACACACACACACAAGACAACAACAACAACCGCCATTCGCCACTAAGTGGCGGTGACGTCACCACAACGCTTGTGCCAGGCCAGGTGCACCTTGAGGCCACGTGAAGTGTCGAACGCCCGCGGGCAGGAGGTCACGGGGCACACCCAGGTGCCACGGGTCGACTGACTGAGATGACTGAGATGGCTGAGACACAAGACACACACAACGTGACACACACGAGACACACACAACGTGACACACACACAAGACACACACAACGTGACACACACACGAGACACACACAACGTGACACACACACACAAGACACACACAACGTGACACACAAGACACACACAACGTGACACACAAAGACACACACAACGTGACACACACACAAGACACACACAACGTGACACACACACAAGACGTGACACACACACAAGACACACACAACGTGACACACACACAAGACATACAACGTGACACACACAAGACACACGACGTGACACACACACAAGACACACACAACGTGACACACACACAAGACACACACAACGTGACACACACACACAAGACGTGACACACACACAAGACACACACAACGTGACACACATACGAGACACACACAACGTGACACACACACACAACGTGACACACAAAGACACACACAACGTGACACACACACAAGACACACACAACGTGACACACACACAAGACACACACAACGTGACACACACACAAGACACACACAACGTGACACACACACAAGACCTGACACACACACAAGACATACACAACGTGACACACACACAAGACACACACAACGTGACACACACACACACAAGACGTGACACACACACAAGACACACACAACGTGACACACACACAAGACACACACGTGACACACACACAAGACGTGACACACACAAGACACACACAACGTGACACACACACACGACACACACACAAGACACACACAACGTGACACACACAACGTGACACACACACAACGTGGCACACACACAAGACACACACAACGTGACACACACACAAGACGTGACACACACAAGACACACACAACGTGACACACACACCCAAGACGTGACACACACACAAGACACACACAACGTGACACACACACAAGACACACACAACGTGACACACACACACACAAGACACACACAACGTGACACACACAACGTGACACACACAAGACGTGACACACACACAAGACACACACAACGTGACACACACACGACACACACAAGACGTGACACACACACGACACACACAAGACGTGACACACACACAAGACACACATAACGTGACACACACACAAGACACACACAACGTGACACACACAACGTGACACACACACAAGACACACACAAGACGTGACACACACACACACAAAGACACATTCCTTAAAGCAGCCTCGCTCCCCCTTTAGAAACCGCTCACCCACCTCACACTCAACAACAACAAGAAGAAGAAGCAGCAGGAGGAGGGGGACAGCCACGTTGGAATGTTAAACCCTTCAAAGTTTCCCCACCACCACCATCACCACCCCTTCACTTTCGTGGTCTTCGTCTTCATGCACAAACCACTCTAACATTAAGCACATAAGAGTGCTGTTACGCGTACCCGTACATAATTGTATAATAATTTAACGCGTTATAAAGTAAAATGCAGTGCTGTAGTCATTCAATGTCACACACTTGGTAGAGTTCTAGAATGTAGTCATTGTATTGGCGCATATATAGTAAGGTTGTAGTTGTTGTTTACACACGTATAGCAACACACTTAATGTTTCACTGCATTGCGATACAACACACACACACAGACGTTCATTATACAAGCCACAACACTTTGTAACGCTGGTTTAGGCGTTTAAAATAACTCTAAACGCGTGCACTGTATAGTTAAAACAAGTACTGTACTTAAAACAGTTCGGACAAAGATGTCAAGACGGAACCGCACACAAAGTGTTGAGATGTAGCCACACTTAAAATTAACTTAAATCTATATTTTAAATTAACTTGTATACGGAACACGGGTACATGAACATACATTCAAAGTACTGCACTGTATGTAACATTATTATCGTAGCGTGCTGTGTTAGTTGTGTGGTACAGTACCAGACACACAAAGCATGTTTTTTTTCTCTCTCATCAGGCATAAAAGTGTTTAGTTTTAACATTGTAATAAGTTATACAACGAACTTGATTGACATATCCACAGCACATCGAACATCCGAGTTAAACCGACGTGTGTGTGTGTGCGTGCATTTCGTCGCTGTATTTAAGTCTAAATAAAGGTTGATTTTCTCCTTTCACGACAGATGCAAACGACACTTTTTAAAAACACCAGCACATAATGTATATACACACACACATATAACACATAACAACTGTACACAAAGTGTGCATCGTCTACAGTAGGCAAAGGCGTTCACGTCAATTGCCGTGTCATGGAACGCATTTAAACGCAAAGATTAATCACTTTGCGTGATTAATCCCATAATTAGACACTAAAAACACACGAATTCATGTCGCAGCAGATATGATTCTACGTTACGTTAACTCAACCATCGACTCATCGTTTAATACACAACACACACTGTACACAAACGTAACATTGAAACTCAAAGAGTATACATACACACATACACACTAGCGATCCTCTTAAGAGCCCCCCCTATAGTACACGTACTAATATACTAATTGTTAACTATCATACAGTACACAAACACAACACAGAAACTCACGTAAGCTCTTCGTACCACGTAAACAACATTTCATATCGCGCAATGAAACACTAACAGCGTGTGTTTACTATATATGCACTTCAGCTTGGCCTTGTGTGTGTATTTTCGTCAATGTATTATACCGTATTACCAAGCATATACCCTAATATGTACAAACACCACCAGATATCATCCCCTCCTCGTGTAGCGTCTCACAGACTGTAGAGGCAAGTGCTGTTAGCGAGCACCTATGAAGGCCAGCACGGTACACGAGGGGGTGGGTGGCCAGCACCACGCCCGACCGCCTTTGTCTCCCTAGTGGCGATGTTTACACACCGCACCAGGTCCTCATTTGAGGCTGAGTCCACCTAGGGGAGGCCCGGGACCGGTTCAGATAATCGTCACTGGATGTTGGCCGTGAGCTGGAACCGAACCCGGGTGGCCAGGTTCATAGCGCAGCGTAGCGCTAACCACTACACCACCGCTCCCCACACAGACACACAGACAGACACACACACAGACACACACACAGGACAGACACACACAGACAGACAGACACACAGACACAGACAGACACACACAGGACAGACACACACACAGGACAGACACACACACAGACAGACAGACAGACACACACAGACACACCGACACACACAGACAGACACATACAGACACACACAGACACACACAGACACACCCACAGACACAGACAGACACACAGACACAGACAGACACACACACAGAGACAGACACACACAGACACACCCACAGACAGACACAGACAGACACACACAGACAGACACACACCGACACACAGACACAGACACACAGAGACAGACACACAGACAGACACAGACACACAGACAGACACAGACAGACACAGACAGACACACACAGACAGACACACAGAGACAGACACACACAGACAGACACACAGAGACAGACACACACAGACACACCCACAGACAGACACACAGACAGACACACAGACAGACACACACACAGACAGACACACACAGACAGACACACACAGACAGACGCACACCGACACACAGACACAGACACACAGAGACAGACACACAGACAGACACACACAGACAGACACACAGACAGACACACACAAACACACACTGCATACCTGTTAGCAGATCCAGTTCTATTAACACTTCAGGCAGGAGCTGAGAGACACACACGGACAGAGCGACACACGCACTACCTCCGAAGGAGCACGGGCAGATTCTGAACCAGCACCCAATCCAGCCACAGCCCCTGGGTGACACACAGAGGGCCGGAGCACACACCCCACACACCCACCCACACGAACACCCACCCACCATCCCTCCTCCTACCCACCATCCCTCCTCCTACCCACCAGAATAGCCAAACAGTGAACACACACACCCAGCCCTCCCTCCTCCCCACCCACCCACCCACCCTCCCTCCTCCCCACCCACCCACCCACCCTCCCTCCTCCCCACCCACCCACCCACCCTCCCTCCTCCCCACCCACCCACCCACCCTCCCTCCTCCCCACCCACCCTCCCTCCTCCCCACCCACCCTCCCTCCTCCCCACCCACCCACCCACCCTCCCTCCTCCCCACCCACCCACCCTCCCTCCTCCCCACCCACCCACCCACCCTCCCTCCTCCCCACCCACCCACCCACCCTCCCTCCTCCCCACCCACCCACCCACCCTCCCTCCTCCCCACCCACCCACCCTCCCTCCTCCCCACCCACCCACCCACCCTCCCTCCTCCCCACCCACCCACCCACCCTCCCTCCTCCCCACCCACCCACCCACCCTCCCTCCTCCCCACCCACCCACCCACCCTCCCTCCTCCCCACCCACCCACCCACCCTCCCTCCTCCCCACCCACCCACCCACCCTCCCTCCTCCCCACCCACCCACCCACCCACCCTCCCTCCTCCCCACCCACCCACCCACCCACCCTCCCTCCTCCCCACCCACCCACCCACCCACCCTCCCTCCTCCCCACCCACCCACCCACCCTCCCTCCTCCCCACCTACCCACCCACCCTCCCTCCTCCCCACCCACCCACCCACCCTCCCTCCTCCCCACCCACCCACCCACCCTCCCTCCTCCCCACCCACCCACCCACCCTCCCTCCTCCCCACCCACCCACCCACCCTCCCTCCTCCCCACCCACCCACCCACCCTCCCTCCTCCCCACCCACCCACCCACCCTCCCTCCTCCCCACCCACCCACCCACCCTCCCTCCTCCCCACCCACCCACCCACCCTCCCTCCTCCCCACCCACCCACCCACCCTCCCTCCTCCCCACCCACCCACCCACCCTCCCTCCTCCCCACCCACCCACCCACCCTCCCTCCTCCCCACCCACCCACCCACCCTCCCTCCTCCCCACCCACCCACCCACCCTCCCTCCTCCCCACCCACCCACCCGCCCTCCTCCCCACCCACCCACCCACCCTCCTCCCCACCCACCCACCCACCCTCCTCCCCACCCACCCACCCACCCTCCTCCCCACCCACCCTCCCTCCTCCCCACCCACCCACCCACCCTCCCTCCTCCCCACCCACCCACCCTCCCTCCTCCCCACCCACCCACCCTCCCTCCTCCCCACCCACCCACCCTCCCTCCTCCCCACCCACCCACCCTCCCTCCTCCCCACCCACCCTCCCTCCCTTCCACCCACCCACCCACCCACCCTCCCTCCTCCCCACCCACCCACCCTCCCTCCTCCCCACCCACCCACCCTCCCTCCTCCCCACCCACCCACCCACCCACCCTCCTCCCCACCCACCCACCCACCCACCCTCCTCCCCACCCACCCACCCACCCACCCTCCTCCCCACCCACCCACCCACCCTCCCTCCTCCCCACCCACCCACCCACCCTCCCTCCTCCCCACCCACCCACCCACCCTCCCTCCTCCCCACCCACCCACCCACCCTCCCTCCTCCCCACCCACCCTCCCTCCTCCCCACCCACCCACCCTCCCTCCCTCCCTCCTCCCCACTCACCCACCCACCCACCCTCCCTCCCTCCTCCCCACCCACCCACCCACCCTCCCTCCCTCCCTCCTCCCCACCCACCCACCCACCCTCCCTCCCTCCCTCCTCCCCACCCACCCACCCACCCTCCCTCCCTCCTCCCCACCCACCCACCCACCCTCCCTCCCTCCTCCCCACCCACCCACCCTCCCTCCCTCCTCCCCACCCTCCCTCCCTCCCTCCTCCCCACCCACCCACCCTCCCTCCCTCCCTCCTCCCCACCCACCCACCCACCCTCCCTCCCTCCCTCCTCCCCACCCACCCACCCTCCCTCCCTCCCTCCTCCCCACCCACCCACCCTCCCTCCCTCCCTCCTCCCCACCCACCCACCCACCCACCCTCCCTCCCTCCCTCCTCCCCACCCACCCACCCACCCTCCCTCCCTCCCTCCTCCCCACCCACCCACCCTCCTCCTCCCCACCCACCCACCCTCCTCCTCCCCACCCACCCACCCTCCTCCTCTCCACCCACCCACCCTCCTCCTCCCCACCCTCCTCCCTCCCCACCCACCCACCCTCCTCCTCCGCTCCACCCACCCTCCTCCCTCCACACACCCACCCTCCTCCCCACCCACCATCCCTCCCCTCCTCCCCACCCACCCTCCCTCCCTCCCCTCCGACAGTTTAGTTACTATTAAAAAGGGTCATTGCCCGAAACGACGCCTATTATTGCTTTCCTCTTAAGGCCACAGTGTCATTGACGAGTGTGCTGAGTGTTTCGTTATTTGTGATTGTGCGCCACTGCCAATACATTAGCAACAAACACAGTCATCTGTTTATCCTCTTACCATAAGTGCCACGACCAGCACGATACCATACCCACCCATCATATGTATAATTCACAGATCCAGTATTGTTGCCACCACTGTTGTATACCATACCAATCCGATCAACCTTTTCACATCACCACTCTGCCTATGACATCCGGATACAATTATATCTCATCTTGTACCGGACTACTGTACGTTCCACGAACGTCCCTACACTATAATATCCCATCCTGTATCAATCCCCACCCGCCCATCATATACATATACCAGCCCAACAACCTTTGTTTTACAGAGCCACTAACCCCATGCGCATTGCTTTATCACCACATCACCCTGAATGTGACGGCACATGGTTTTACCGAAACAAATGCGCTGCAAAATAACTGGTCTCAGAAGAAAGGCTCATTTGGCTTGTAGCGTAAAAAAAAACCTCCTATAATGTACTGTTTCACGGAGTCCGAGACTCTGTTATTTTGTTATTCTGCACCATGCCCGCCTACTAACCGTAGACTCGACATTATGAAGGACATCTCACCGTGGTTTCAGAACTTACCCCTAGACTGTGCCTCCGGGCAAATCACACTGAGTGCGGCCCGATCTCCCGTCGGCTCCCACAAGCCAAGCAGGTCACGGAGCCTGGTTAGTACTCAGGTGGGAGACTGCCCTGATCGTCACAGGTGCTCTGTGTTTGGGCTGTCAGGTGACCGTGCCTGCTATGTGCGTGCGTGTGTGTGTGGAGGTGGTGTGTGTGGAGCGGTGGTGCAGTGGTTAGCGCTACGCTGCGCTACGCTGCGCTACGAACCCGGCGTCCCGAGTTCGATTCCCCGCTCACGGTCAGCACCGGTGTGACGATTATCTGAACCGGGTCCTGGGCCTACCCTAGGTCGACTAAGCCTCAAATGGGTACCTGGTGCGGTGTTGAAACATCGCCACTGGGGAGACAAAGGCGGCCGGGCGTGGTGTTGGCCACCCACCCCCTCGTGCCGTGCCGACCTTCATAGGTGCTCGCTAACAGCACTTGCCCCAACAGTCTGTTAAGGCTACACGGGGGATCTTTGCTTTTGTTATGGGTACTCTGGTTTACTTTCCACACAACTCTTCAATACAAAACAAAAACTGGCCAAAATCTCAACGCATGTGACAAACGGCCCCGAGACTAGGTGAGGTTTTTTTTTTTCCAGGTCAAATCATTATTGGCATTGCTGTGTTATTATTTTCTTAGACCATACACCTCGACTAAACCTACCATCAATTATTATTATCGCCGTATGATGTACCATAACACACGTACACTCAACCCCTATGCGTTATAATAAGAATTCACTGGCTCGTGCTGTGAAAACCAACTCACCCACCCAATAGTCATCCATACCCATCCTCAATATTTACCTTTAACTAGTAGGGAAATGCACTATAGCCAACTTCGACTCACACAGTACCACACAGATCCACATCCACCAAACCTATAACCCCACCCGTCCACCCTATGCTTGCCATATACCACTCACCCTACAAAAAAACACATCCAACGAATACCACATCCGACACAACCATATAAAGACAAGAATCCCCTCTGTAGCCTAAACAGACTGTTGGGGAAATTGCTGTTAGTGAGCACCTATGAAGGCCGGCACGGTACACAAGGGGGTGGCTGGCTATCACCATGCCCGGCTGCCTTTGTCTCCCCAGTGGCGATGTTTAAACACGGTACCAGGTACTCATGTGAAGTTGAGTCGATCTAGGGGAAACCCAGAACAGCACTTTGAATGGCATCCTTTGTACGAAATAGTGCTATAAAAATTAAGACTTAATTCATTGATTGACTTGTGGTAGCAGAGAGCGGGAATGGAACGCGTATGGCCAGGTTCGTAGCACAGCGCGCTAACCACTGCACCACCGCTCCCCACACTGCCATACAAAGACAAAGATCCCCCATATGGCCTTAACAGACTGTAGGGGCAAGTGCTGTTAGCGAGCACCTATGAAGGCCGGAACGGTACACGAGGGGGTGGGTGGCCAGCACCACGCCCGACCGCCTTAGTCTCCCCAGTGGCAATGTTTTTATCCACCGCACCAGGTACTCATTTGAGGCTGAGTCGACCTAGGGGAGGCCCAGGACCGGTTCAGATAATCGTCACTGGTGTTGGCCGTGAGCGGGAATCGAACCCGGGTCGCCAGGTTTATAGCGCAGCGCGCTAACCGCGGCACTACCGCTCCCCACACTGCCATACACACCCTGTACCACACCCACCCAATAAGATATACACCCGTACCCCGCCCACCCTACACCATAAACATCATATACCACCCCCACCGAACCTATACTAACTTACCTATGTGGCACCTTCCCTATGCCTTACTAAACCTCGACCACACCAACCCGCTCTATTGCATGCTTACCCACCAGCCACAAACACAGCCAAGCCAGACCGAGATTCCACCCTCTCCCCCTTGTGGTCCATGCCTCTGTCTCCTCTCTCTCTCTCATTCCCCCTCCCATATCTATCTCTCTCTCTTCCCCCACACTCTTCCCAATGCAGTCTCCAAGCCCCCAAAACACTGCACTAGCGATTGACTGTCGCTAGAGAGCACATTGCGTGGCACGTAAGGGTTAGGTCTGCGTGGCCCCTAGACAAAGTGTCAAAGTCAAGTGAAATTGTCTCCCCGCGTGAATCTACGTGGGCGGCGGTGTGGCGCGAATTTCTTATCTTCTACGCAGGTGCCCTGAAAAATTGGTGGAAATTCTAATTGTGATGCTGGTGACCAGCCTCTGCAGAACAGAGGCAATATAACCGGGCAGGATACAGACAAAACACAATAACACCTCCTCCCTCGATCTCACACAGCACACAGTGGCATATTAATTAACATTCCTGCACTGTTTTCAGTGGGACAGAATATATACACACACACATTGTCAAAATTAACCATTAACTCCGAAGTTACGTGTTTGTTTTGGCAGTGATATGACCGGGCACATTTGCTACTTGGTCGCAGAGGTTTGCTGTTTAGAGCCCAGGGCTGTGTTGGTTAAGACTGTGGGGTGTAGTAGCGGTAAAATGTACGAGCCATCTGCTTCACA
>NW_027423656.1:337137-425716 GCF_048934315.1 Petromyzon marinus | reverse complement strand
GGCCCCCCTCTCTCTCCCCCCGGCCCTCCTCTCTCTCCCCCCGGCCACCCTCTCTCTCCCCCCGACCCCCCTCTCTCTCTTCCCGGCGCCCCTCTCTCTGCCCCCGGCCCCCCCTCTCTCTGCCCCCGGCCCCCCTCTCTCTGCCCCCGGCCCCCCTCTCTCTCCCCCCGGCCCCCCTCCCTCTCTCCCCGGCCCCCTCTTTCTCCCCACGGCCCCCCTCTCTCTCCCACCGGCCCCCCTCTCTCTCCACCCGGCTCCCCTCGCTCTCTCCACGGCCCCCCTTTCTCTCCCCACGGCCCCCCTCTCTCTCCCCCCGGCCCCCCTGTCTCTCCCCCCGGCCCCCCTCTCTCGCCCCCCGGCCCCCCTCTCTATCCCCCCGGCCCCCCTCTCTCTGCCCCCGGCCCTCCTCTCTCTGCCCCCGGCCCCCCTCTCTCTGTCCCCTCTCTCTCCCCCCGGCCCCCCTCTCTCTCCCCACGGCCCCCCTCTCTCTCCCCACGGCCCCCCTCTCTCTCCCCACGGCCCCCCTCTCTCTCCCCACGGCGCCCCTCTCTCTCCCCACGGCCCCCCTCTCTCTCCCCACGGCCCCCCTCTCTCTCCCCACGGCCCCCCTCTCTCTCCCCCCGTCCCCCCTCTCTGTGCCCTCGGCCCCCCTCTCTCTGCCCCTGGCCCCCCTCTCTCTGTCCCCGGCCCCCCTCTTTCTCCCCACGGCCCCCCTCTCTCTCCCGCCGGCCCCCCTCTCTCTCCCCCCGGCTCCCCTCTATCTCCCCACGGCCCCCCTCTCTCTCCCCACGGCCCCCCTCTCTCTCCCCCCGGCCCCCCTGTCTCTCCCCCCGGCCCCCCTCTCTCTCCCCCGGCCCCCCTTCTCTCTCCCCCCGGCCCCCCTCTCTCTGCCACCGGCCCCCCTCTCTCTGCCCCCGGCCCCCCTCTCTCTCCCCCCGGCCCCCCTCTCTCTGCCCCCGGCCACCCTCTCTCAGCCCCCGGCCCCCCTCTCTCTGTCCCCGGGCCCCCCTCTCTCTCCCCCCGGCCCCCCTCTCTCTCCCCCCGGCCCCCCTCTCTCTCCTCCTGGCCCCCCTCTCTCTCCCGCCGGCCCCCCTCTCTCTCCCGCCGGCCCCCCTCTCTCTCCACCCCGGCCCCCCTCTCTCTCCCCCCAGCCCCCCTCTCTCTCACCCCGGCACCCCTCTCTCTCTTCCCGGCCCCCCTCTCTCTGCCCCCGGCCCCCCTCTCTCTGCCCCGGGCCCCCCTCTCTCTCCCCCCGGCCCCCCTCTCTCTCTCCCTGGCCCCCCCTCTCTCTCCCCCCGGCCCCCCTCTCTCTCCCCCCGGCCACCCTCTCTCAGCCCCCGGCCCCCCTCTCTCTGTCCCCGGGCCCCCCTCTCTCTCCCCCCGGCCCCCCTCTCTCTCCCCCCGGCCCCCCTCTCTCTCCTCCTGGCCCCCCTCTCTCTCCCGCCGGCCCCCCTCTCTCTCCCGCCGGCCCCCCTCTCTCTCCACCCCGGCCCCCCTCTCTCTCCCCCCAGCCCCCCTCTCTCTCACCCCGGCACCCCTCTCTCTCTTCCCGGCCCCCCTCTCTCTGCCCCCGGCCCCCCTCTCTCTGCCCCGGGCCCCCCTCTCTCTCCCCCCGGCCCCCCTCTCTCTCTCCCTGGCCCCCCTCTCTCTCCCCCCGGCCCCCCTCTCTCTCCCCCCGGCCGCCCTTTCTCTCCCCCCGGCCCCCCTCTCTCTCCCCCCGGCCCCCCTTTATCTCCCACCGGCCCCCTCTCTCTCGCCCCCGCCCCCCTCTCTCTCCCCCCGGCCCCCCTTTCTCTCCCACCGGCCCCCCTCTCTCTCGCCCCCGGCCCCCCTCTCTCTCCCCCCGGCCCCCTCTCTCTCCCCGCGGCCCCCCTCTCTCTCCCCCCGGCCCCCCTCTCTCTGCCCCCGGGCCCCCTCTATCTGCCCCCGTCCCCTCTCTCTCTGCCGCCGGCCCCCCTCTCTCTACCCCCGGCCCCCCTCTCTCTCCCCCTGGCCCCCCTCTCTCTGCACCCGGCCCCCCTCTCTCTGACCCCGGCCCACCTCTCTCTGCCCCCGGTCCCCCTATCTCTCCCCCCGGCCCCCCTCTCTCTCCCCCCGGCCCCCTCTCTCCCCCCGGCCCCCCTCTCTCTCCCCCCGGCCCCCCTCTCTCTCTTCCCGGCCCCCCTCTCTCTGCCCCCGGCCCCCCTCTCTCTGCCCCCGGCCCCCCTACCTCTCTCCCCGGCCCCCTCTTTCTCCCCACGGCCCCCCTCTCTCTCCCACCGGCCCCCCTCTCTCTCCCCCCGGCCCCCCTCTCTCTCCCCCCGGCCACCCTGTCTCTCCCCCCGGCCCCCCTCTCTCTCCCCCCGGCCCCCCTCTCTCTCCCCCCGGCCCCCCTCTCTCTCCCCACGGCCCCCCTCTCTCTCCCCACGGCCCCCCTCTCTCTCCCCCCGGCCCCCCTGTCTCTCCCCCCGGCCCCCCTCTCTCTCCCCCCGGCCCCCCTCTCTCTCCCCCCGGCCCCCCTCTCTCTCCCCTCGGCCCCCCTCTCTCTGCCCCCGGCCCCCCTCTCTCTGCCCACGGCCCCCCTCTCTCTCCCCACGGCCCCCCTCTCTCTCCCCACGGCCCCCGTCTCTCTCTCCCCGGCCCCCCTCTCTCTCCCCCCGGCCCCCCTCTCTCTCCCCCCGGCCCCCCTCTCTCTCCCCCAGGCCCCCTTCTCTCTGCCCCCGGCCCCCCTCTCTCTTGCCCCGGCCCCCCTCTCTCTGCCCTCGGCCCCCCTCTCTCTGCCCCCGGCCCCCCTCTCTCTGCCCCCGGCCCCCCTCTCTCTCCCCCCGGCCCCCCTCTCTCTCCCCACGGCCCCCCTCTCTCTCCCCACTGCCCCCCTCTCTCTCCCCACGGCCCCCCTCTCTCTCCCCACGGCCCCCCTCTCTTTCCCCACCGCCCCCCTCTCTCTCTCTCCACTGCCCCCTTCTCTCTCCCCACGGCCCCCCTCTCTCTCCCACTGGCCCGCCTCTCTCTCTCCCCGGCCCCCCTCTCTCTCCGCCCGGCCCCCTCTCTCTCACCGCAGCCCCCCTCTCTCTGCCCCCGGCTTCCCTCTCTCTGCCCCCCGGCCCCCCTCTCTCTCCCCTCGGCCCCCCTCTCTCTGCCCCCGGGCCCCCCTCTCTCTCTCCCCGGCTACCCTCTCTCTCCCCCCGGCCCCCCTCTCTCTTCCCCTGGCCCCCCTCTCTCTCCCGCCGGCCCCCCTCTCTCTCCCGCCGGCCCCCCTCTCTCTCCCCCCGGCCCCCCTCTCTCTCCCCCCGGCCCCCCTCTCTCTCCCCTCGGCCCCCCTCTCTATCTTCCCGGCCCCCCTCTCTCTGCCCCCGGCCCCCCTCTCTCGGCCCCCGGCCCCCCTCTCTCTGCCCCCGGCCCCCCTCTCTCTCCCCCCGGCCCCCCTCTCTCTCCCCGGCCCCCCTCTTTCTCCCCACGGCCCCCCTCTCTCTCCCGCCGGCCCCCCTCTCTCTCTCCCCGGCTTCCCTCTCTCTCCCCACGGCCCCCCTCTCTCTCCCCACGGCCCCCCTCTCTCTCCCCCCGGCCACCCTGTCTCTCCCCTTGGCCCCCCTCTCTCTCCCCCCGGCCCCCCTCTCTCTCCCCCCGGCCCCTCTCTCTCTGCCCCCGGCCCCCCTCTTTCTGCCCCCGGGCCCCCTCTCTCTGTCCCCGGCCCCCCTCTCTCTCCCCCCGGCCCCCCTCTCTCTCACCACGGCCCCACTCTCTCTCCCCCCGGCCCCCCTCTCTGTGCCCTCGGCCCCCCTCTCTCTGCCCCTGGCCCCCCTCTCTCTGTCCCCGGCCCCCCTCTCTCTCCCCCCGGCCCCCCTCTCTCTCCCCACGGCCCCCATCTCTCTCCCACCGGCCCGCCTCTCTCTCTCTCCGGCCCCCCTCTCTCTCTCCCCGGCCCCCCTCTCTCTCCCCCCGGCCCCCTCTCTCTCCCCGCAGCCCCCCTCTCTCTCCCCCCGGCCCCCCCCTCTCTACCCCCGGCCCCCCTCTCTCTCCCCCGGCCCCCTTCTCTCTGCCCCCGGCACCCCTCTCTCTGCCCCCGGCCCCCCTCTCTCTGCCCTCGGCCCCCCTCTCTCTGCCCCCGGCCCCCCTCTCTCTGCCCCCGGCCCCCCTCTCTCTCCCCCCGTCCCCCCACTCTCTCCCCACGGCCCCCCCCTCTCTCCCCACGGCCCCCCTCTCTCTCCCCACGGCCCCCCTCTCTCTCCCCACGGCCCCCCTCTCTCTCCCCACCGCCCCCGTCTCTCTCTCCACGGCCCCCTTCTCTCTCTCCCCGGCCCCTCTCTCTCTCCCCCCGGCCCCCTCTCTCTCCCCGCAGCCCCCCTCTCTCTCCCCCCGGCCCCCCTCTCTCTGCCCCCGGCCCCCCTCTCTCTGCCCCCGGCCCCCCTCTCTCTCCCCCCGGCCCCCCTCTCTCTGCCCCCGGGCCCCCCTCTCTCTCCCCCCGGCCCCCCTCTCTCTCCCCCCGGCCCCCCTCTCTCTCCCCCTGGCCCCCCTCTCTCTGCCGCCGGCCCCCCTCTCTCTCCCACCGGCCCCCCTCTCTCTCCCCCCGGCCTCCCTCTCTCTCCCCCCGGCCCCCCTCTCTCTCCCCCCGGCCCCCCTCTCTCTCCCCCCAGCCCCCCCCTCTCTCTTCCCGGCCCCCCTCTCTCTGCCCCTGGCCCCCCTCTCTCTGCCCCCGGCCCCCCTCTCTCTGCCCCCAGCCCCCCTATCTCTCCCCCCGGCCCTCCTCCCTCTCTCCCCGGCCCCCTCTTTCTCCCCACGGCCCCCCTCTCTCTCCCACCGGCCCCCCTCTCTCTCCCCCCGGCTCCCCTCTCTCTCCCCACGGCCCCTCTCTCTCTCCCCACGGCCCCCCTCTCTCTCCCCCCTGCCCCCTCTCTCTCCCCGCAGCCCCCCTCTCTCTCCCCCCGGCCCCCCTCTCTCTACCCCCGACCCCCCTCTCTCTCCCCCCGGCCCCCTTCTCTCTGCCCCCGGCACCCCTCTCTCTGCACCCGGCCCCCCTCTCTCTGCCCTCGGCCCCCCTCTCTCTGCCCCCGGCCCCCCTCTCTCTGCCCCCTGCCCCCCTCTCTCTCCCCCGGCCCCCCTCTCTCTCCCCACGGCCCCCCCTCTCTCCCTACGGCCCCCCTCTCTCTCCCCACGGCCCCCCTCTCTCTCCCCACGGCCCACCTCTCTCTCCCCACCGCCCCCGTCTCTCTCTCCACGGCCCCCTTCTCTCTCTCCCCGGCCCCTCTCTCTCTCCCCCCGGCCCCCTCTCTCTCCCCGCAGCCCCCCTCTCTCTCCCCCCGGCCCCCCTCTCTCTGCCCCCGGCCCCCCTCTCTCTGCCCCCGGCCCCCCTCTCTCTCCCCCCGGCCCCCCTCTCTCTGCCCCCGGGCCCCCCTCTCTCTCCACCCGGCCCCCCTCTCTCTCCCCCCGGCCCCCCTCTCTCTCCCCCTGGCCCCCCTCTCTCTGCGGCCGGCCCCCCTCTCTCTCCCACCGGCCCCCCTCTCTCTCCCCCCGGCCCCCCTCTCTCTCCCCCCGGCCCTCCTCTCTCTCCCCCCGGCCACCCTCTCTCTCCCCCCGACCCCCCTCTCTCTCTTCCCGGCGCCCCTCTCTCTGCCCCCGGCCCCCCTCTCTCTGCCCCCGGCCCCCCTCTCTCTGCCCCCGGCCCCCCTCTCTCTCCCCCCGGCCCCCCTCCCTCTCTCCCCGGCCCCCTCTTTCTCCCCACGGCCCCCCTCTCTCTCCCACCGGCCCCCCTCTCTCTCCACCCGGCTCCCCTCGCTCTCCCCACGGCCCCCCTTTCTCTCCCCACGGCCCCCCTCTCTCTCCCCCCGGCCCCCCTGTCTCTCCCCCCGGCCCCCCTCTCTCGCCCCCCGGCCCCCCTCTCTATCCCCCCGGCCCCCCTCTCTCTGCCCCCGGCCCTCCTCTCTCTGCCCCCGGCCCCCCTCTCTCTGTCCCCTCTCTCTCCCCCCGGCCCCCCTCTCTCTCCCCACGGCCCCCCTCTCTCTCCCCACGGCCCCCCTCTCTCTCCCCACGGCCCCCCTCTCTCTCCCCACGGCGCCCCTCTCTCTCCCCACGGCCCCCCTCTCTCTCCCCACGGCCCCCCTCTCTCTCCCCACGGCCCCCCTCTCTCTCCCCCCGTCCCCCCTCTCTGTGCCCTCGGCCCCCCTCTCTCTGCCCCTGGCCCCCCTCTCTCTGTCCCCGGCCCCCCTCTTTCTCCCCACGGCCCCCCTCTCTCTCCCGCCGGCCCCCCTCTCTCTCCCCCCGGCTCCCCTCTCTCTCCCCACGGCCCCCCTCTCTCTCCCCACGGCCCCCCTCTCTCTCCCCCCGGCCCCCCTGTCTCTCCCCCCGGCCCCCCTCTCTCTCCCCCGGCCCCCCTCTCTCTCCCCCCGGCCCCCCTCTCTCTGCCACCGGCCCCCCTCTCTCTGCCCCCGGCCCCCCTCTCTCTCCCCCCGGCCCCCCTCTCTCTGCCCCCGGCCACCCTCTCTCAGCCCCCGGCCCCCCTCTCTCTGTCCCCGGGCCCCCCTCTCTCTCCCCCCGGCCCCCCTCTCTCTCCCCCCGGCCCCCCTCTCTCTCCTCCTGGCCCCCCTCTCTCTCCCGCCGGCCCCCCTCTCTCTCCCGCCGGCCCCCCTCTCTCTCCACCCCGGCCCCCTCTCTCTCCCCCCAGCCCCCCTCTCTCTCACCCCGGCACCCCTCTCTCTCTTCCCGGCCCCCCTCTCTCTGCCCCCGGCCCCCCTCTCTCTCCCCTCGGCCCCCCTCTCTATCTTCCCGGCCCCCCTCTCTCTGCCCCCGGCCCCCCTCTCTCGGCCCCCGGCCCCCCTCTCTCTGCCCCCGGCCCCCCTCTCTCTCCCCCCGGCCCCCCTCTCTCTCCCCGGCCCCCCTCTTTCTCCCCACGGCCCCCCTCTCTCTCCCGCCGGCCCCCCTCTCTCTCTCCCCGGCTCCCCTCTCTCTCCCCACGGCCCCCCTCTCTCTCCCCACGGCCCCCCTCTCTCTCCCCCCGGCCACCCTGTCTCTCCCCTTGGCCCCCCTCTCTCTCCCCCCGGCCCCCCTCTCTCTCCCCCCGGCCCCCCTCTCTCTGCCCCCGGCCCCCCTCTTTCTGCCCCCGGGCCCCCTCTCTCTGTCCCCGGCCCCCCTCTCTCTCCCCCCGGCCCCCCTCTCTCTCACCACGGCCCCACTCTCTCTCCCCCCGGCCCCCCTCTCTGTGCCCTCGGCCCCCCTCTCTCTGCCCCTGGCCCCCCTCTCTCTGTCCCCGGCCCCCCTCTCTCTCCCCCCGGCCCCCCTCTCTCTCCCCACGGCCCCCATCTCTCTCCCACCGGCCCGCCTCTCTCTCTCCCCGGCCCCCCTCTCTCTCTCCCCGGCCCCCCTCTCTCTCCCCCCGGCCCCCTCTCTCTCCCCGCAGCCCCCCTCTCTCTCCCCCCGGCCCCCCCCTCTCTACCCCCGGCCCCCCTCTCTCTCCCCCCGGCCCCCTTCTCTCTGCCCCCGGCACCCCTCTCTCTGCCCCCGGCCCCCCTCTCTCTGCCCTCGGCCCCCCTCTCTCTGCCCCCGGCCCCCCTCTCTCTGCCCCCGGCCCCCCTCTCTCTCCCCCCGTCCCCCCACTCTCTCCCCACGGCCCCCCCCTCTCTCCCCACGGCCCCCCTCTCTCTCCCCACGGCCCCCCTCTCTCTCCCCACGGCCCCCCTCTCTCTCCCCACCGCCCCCGTCTCTCTCTCCACGGCCCCCTTCTCTCTCTCCCCGGCCCCTCTCTCTCTCCCCCCGGCCCCCTCTCTCTCCCCGCAGCCCCCCTCTCTCTCCCCCCGGCCCCCCTCTCTCTGCCCCCGGCCCCCCTCTCTCTGCCCCCGGCCCCCCTCTCTCTCCCCCCGGCCCCCCTCTCTCTGCCCCCGGGCCCCCCTCTCTCTCCCCCCGGCCCCCCTCTCTCTCACCCCGGCCCCCCTCTCTCTCCCCCTGGCCCCCCTCTCTCTGCCGCCGGCCCCCCTCTCTCTCCCACCGGCCCCCCTCTCTCTCCCCCCGGCCTCCCTCTCTCTCCCCCCGGCCCCCCTCTCTCTCCCCCCGGCCCCCCTCTCTCTCCCCCCAGCCCCCCCCTCTCTCTTCCCGGCCCCCCTCTCTCTGCCCCTGGCCCCCCTCTCTCTGCCCCCGGCCCCCCTCTCTCTGCCCCCAGCCCCCCTATCTCTCCCCCCGGCCCCCCTCCCTCTCTCCCCGGCCCCCTCTTTCTCCCCACGGCCCCCCTCTCTCTCCCACCGGCCCCCATCTCTCTCCCCCCGGCTCCCCTCTCTCTCCCCACGGCCCCTCTCTCCCCACGGCCCCCCTCTCTCTCCCCCCTGCCCCCTCTCTCTCCCCGCAGCCCCCCTCTCTCTCCCCCCGGCCCCCCTCTCTCTACCCCCGACCCCCCTCTCTCTCCCCCCGGCCCCCTTCTCTCTGCCCCCAGCACCCCTCTCTCTGCACCCGGCCCCCCTCTCTCTGCCCTCGGCCCCCCTCTCTCTGCCCCCGGCCCCCCTCTCTCTGCCCCCTGCCCCCCTCTCTCTCCCCCGGCCCCCCTCTCTCTCCCCACGGCCCCCCCTCTCTCCCTACGGCCCCCCTCTCTCTCCCCACGGCCCCCCTCTCTCTCCCCACGGCCCACCTCTCTCTCCCCACCGCCCCCGTCTCTCTCTCCACGGCCCCCTTCTCTCTCTCCCCGGCCCCTCTCTCTCTCCCCCCGGCCCCCTCTCTCTCCCCGCAGCCCCCCTCTCTCTCCCCCCGGCCCCCCTCTCTCTGCCCCCGGCCCCCCTCTCTCTGCCCCCGGCCCCCCTCTCTCTCCCCCCGGCCCCCCTCTCTCTGCCCCCGGGCCCCCCTCTCTCTCCCCCCGGCCCCCCTCTCTCTCCCCCCGGCCCCCCTCTCTCTCCCCCTGGCCCCCCTCTCTCTGCGGCCGGCCCCCCTCTCTCTCCCACCGGCCCCCCTCTCTCTCCCCCCGGCCCCCCTCTCTCTCCCCCCGGCCCTCCTCTCTCTCCCCCCGGCCACCCTCTCTCTCCCCCCGACCCCCCTCTCTCTCTTCCCGGCGCCCCTCTCTCTGCCCCCGGCCCCCCTCTCTCTGCCCCCGGCCCCCCTCTCTCTGCCCCCGGTCCCCCTCTCTCTCCCCCCGGCCCCCCTCCCTCTCTCCCCGGCCCCCTCTTTCTCCCCACGGCCCCCCTCTCTCTCCCACCGGCCCCCCTCTCTCTCCACCCGGCTCCCCTCGCTCTCCCCACGGCCCCCCTTTCTCTCCCCACGGCCCCCCTCTCTCTCCCCCCGGCCCCCCTGTCTCTCCCCCCGGCCCCCCTCTCTCGCCCCCCGGCCCCCCTCTCTATCCCCCCGGCCCCCCTCTCTCTGCCCCCGGCCCTCCTCTCTCTGCCCCCGGCCCCCCTCTCTCTGTCCCCTCTCTCTCCCCCCGGCCCCCCTCTCTCTCCCCACGGCCCCCCTCTCTCTCCCCACGGCCCCCCTCTCTCTCCCCACGGCCCCCCTCTCTCTCCCCACGGCGCCCCTCTCTCTCCCCACGGCCCCCCTCTCTCTCCCCACGGCCCCCCTCTCTCTCCCCACGGCCCCCCTCTCTGTGCCCTCGGCCCCCCTCTCTCTGCCCCTGGCCCCCCTCTCTCTGTCCCCGGCCCCCCTCTTTCTCCCCACGGCCCCCCTCTCTCTCCCGCCGGCCCCCCTCTCTCTCCCCCCGGCTCCCCTCTCTCTCCCCACGGCCCCCCTCTCTCTCCCCACGGCCCCCCTCTCTCTCCCCCCGGCCCCCCTGTCTCTCCCCCCGGCCCCCCTCTCTCTCCCCCGGCCCCCCTCTCTCTCCCCCCGGCCCCCCTCTCTCTGCCACCGGCCCCCCTCTCTCTGCCCCCGGCCCCCCTCTCTCTCCCCCCGGCCCCCCTCTCTCTGCCCCCGGCCACCCTCTCTCAGCCCCCGGCCCCCCTCTCTCTGTCCCCGGGCCCCCCTCTCTCTCCCCCCGGCCCCCCCTCTCTCTCCCCCCGGCCCCCCTCTCTCTCCTCCTGGCCCCCCTCTCTCTCCCGCCGGCCCCCCTCTCTCTCCCGCCGGCCCCCCTCTCTCTCCACCCCGGCCCCCCTCTCTCTCCCCCCAGCCCCCCTCTCTCTCACCCCGGCACCCCTCTCTCTCTTCCCGGCCCCCCTCTCTCTGCCCCCGGCCCCCCTCTCTCTGCCCCGGGCCCCCCTCTCTCTCCCCCCGGCCCCCCTCTCTCTCTCCCTGGCCCCCCTCTCTCTCCCCCCGGCCCCCCTCTCTCTCCCCCCGGCCACCCTCTCTCAGCCCCCGGCCCCCCTCTCTCTGTCCCCGGGCCCCCCTCTCTCTCCCCCCGGCCCCCCTCTCTCTCCCCCCGGCCCCCCTCTCTCTCCTCCTGGCCCCCCTCTCTCTCCCGCCGGCCCCCCTCTCTCTCCCGCCGGCCCCCCTCTCTCTCCACCCCGGCCCCCCTCTCTCTCCCCCCAGCCCCCCTCTCTCTCACCCCGGCACCCCTCTCTCTCTTCCCGGCCCCCCTCTCTCTGCCCCCGGCCCCCCTCTCTCTGCCCCGGGCCCCCCTCTCTCTCCCCCCGGCCCCCCTCTCTCTCTCCCTGGCCCCCCTCTCTCTCCCCCCGGCCCCCCTCTCTCTCCCCCGGCCGCCCTTTCTCTCCCCCCGGCCCCCTCTCTCTCCCCCCGGCCCCCCTTTATCTCCCACCGGCCCCCTCTCTCTCGCCCCCGCCCCCCTCTCTCTCCCCCCGGCCCCCCTTTCTCTCCCACCGGCCCCCCTCTCTCTCGCCCCCGGCCCCCCTCTCTCTCCCCCCGGCC
Organism: Petromyzon marinus; assembly: GCF_048934315.1. Lineage (NCBI taxonomy): Eukaryota > Metazoa > Chordata > Hyperoartia > Petromyzontiformes > Petromyzontidae > Petromyzon > Petromyzon marinus. Next base: position 414,979 of record NW_027423656.1, on the reverse strand, counting down.
CCCTCTCTCTCCCCGCGGCCCCCCTCTCTCTCCCCCGGCCCCCCTCTCTCTGCCCCCGGGCCCCCTCTATCTGCCCCCGTCCCCTCTCTCTCTGCCGCCGGCCCCCCTCTCTCTACCCCCGGCCCCCCTCTCTCTCCCCCTGGCCCCCCTCTCTCTGCACCCGGCCCCCCTCTCTCTGACCCCGGCCCACCTCTCTCTGCCCCCGGTCCCCCTATCTCTCCCCCCGGCCCCCCTCTCTCTCCCCCCGGCCCCCTCTCTCCCCCCGGCCCCCCTCTCTCTCCCCCCGGCCCCCCTCTCTCTCTTCCCGGCCCCCTCTCTCTGCCCCCGGCCCCCCTCTCTCTGCCCCCGGCCCCCCTACCTCTCTCCCCGGCCCCCTCTTTCTCCCCACGGCCCCCCTCTCTCTCCCACCGGCCCCCCTCTCTCTCCCCCCGGCCCCCCTCTCTCTCCCCCCGGCCACCCTGTCTCTCCCCCCGGCCCCCCTCTCTCTCCCCCCGGCCCCCCTCTCTCTCCCCCCGGCCCCCCTCTCTCTCCCCACGGCCCCCCTCTCTCTCCCCACGGCCCCCCTCTCTCTCCCCCCGGCCCCCCTGTCTCTCCCCCCGGCCCCCCTCTCTCTCCCCCCGGCCCCCCTTCTCTCTCCCCCCGGCCCCCCTCTCTCTCCCCTCGGCCCCCCTCTCTCTGCCCCCGGCCCCCCTCTCTCTGCCCACGGCCCCCCTCTCTCTCCCCACGGCCCCCCTCTCTCTCCCCACGGCCCCCGTCTCTCTCTCCCCGGCCCCCCTCTCTCTCCCCCCGGCCCCCCTCTCTCTCCCCCCGGCCCCCCTCTCTCTCCCCCAGGCCCCCTTCTCTCTGCCCCCGGCCCCCCTCTCTCTTGCCCCGGCCCCCCTCTCTCTGCCCTCGGCCCCCCTCTCTCTGCCCCCGGCCCCCCTCTCTCTGCCCCCGGCCCCCCTCTCTCTCCCCCCGGCCCCCCTCTCTCTCCCCACGGCCCCCCTCTCTCTCCCCACTGCCCCCCTCTCTCTCCCCACGGCCCCCTCTCTCTCCCCACGGCCCCCCTCTCTTTCCCCACCGCCCCCCTCTCTCTCTCTCCACTGCCCCCTTCTCTCTCCCCACGGCCCCCCTCTCTCTCCCACTGGCCCGCCTCTCTCTCTCCCCGGCCCCCCTCTCTCTCCGCCCGGCCCCCTCTCTCTCACCGCAGCCCCCCTCTCTCTGCCCCCGGCTTCCCTCTCTCTGCCCCCCGGCCCCCCTCTCTCTCCCTCGGCCCCCCTCTCTCTGCCCCCGGGCCCCCCCTCTCTCTCTCCCCGGCTACCCTCTCTCTCCCCCCGGCCCCCCTCTCTCTTCCCCTGGCCCCCCCTCTCTCTCCCGCCGGCCCCCCTCTCTCTCCCGCCGGCCCCCCTCTCTCTCCCCCCGGCCCCCCTCTCTCTCCCCCCGGCCCCCCTCTCTCTCCCCTCGGCCCCCCTCTCTATCTTCCCGGCCCCCCTCTCTCTGCCCCCGGCCCCCCTCTCTCGGCCCCCGGCCCCCCTCTCTCTGCCCCCGGCCCCCCTCTCTCTCCCCCCGGCCCCCCTCTCTCTCCCCGGCCCCCCTCTTTCTCCCCACGGCCCCCCTCTCTCTCCCGCCGGCCCCCCTCTCTCTCTCCCCGGCTTCCCTCTCTCTCCCCACGGCCCCCCTCTCTCTCCCCACGGCCCCCCTCTCTCTCCCCCCGGCCACCCTGTCTCTCCCCTTGGCCCCCCTCTCTCTCCCCCCGGCCCCCCTCTCTCTCCCCCCGGCCCCTCTCTCTCTGCCCCCGGCCCCCCTCTTTCTGCCCCCGGGCCCCCTCTCTCTGTCCCCGGCCCCCCTCTCTCTCCCCCCGGCCCCCCTCTCTCTCACCACGGCCCCACTCTCTCTCCCCCCGGCCCCCCTCTCTGTGCCCTCGGCCCCCCTCTCTCTGCCCCTGGCCCCCCTCTCTCTGTCCCCGGCCCCCCTCTCTCTCCCCCCGGCCCCCCTCTCTCTCCCCACGGCCCCCATCTCTCTCCCACCGGCCCGCCTCTCTCTCTCTCCGGCCCCCCTCTCTCTCTCCCCGGCCCCCCTCTCTCTCCCCCCGGCCCCCTCTCTCTCCCCGCAGCCCCCCTCTCTCTCCCCCCGGCCCCCCCCTCTCTACCCCCGGCCCCCTCTCTCTCCCCCCGGCCCCCTTCTCTCTGCCCCCGGCACCCCTCTCTCTGCCCCCGGCCCCCCTCTCTCTGCCCTCGGCCCCCTCTCTCTGCCCCCGGCCCCCCTCTCTCTGCCCCCGGCCCCCCTCTCTCTCCCCCCGTCCCCCCACTCTCTCCCCACGGCCCCCCCCTCTCTCCCCACGGCCCCCCTCTCTCTCCCCACGGCCCCCCTCTCTCTCCCCACGGCCCCCCTCTCTCTCCCCACCGCCCCCGTCTCTCTCTCCACGGCCCCCTTCTCTCTCTCCCCGGCCCCTCTCTCTCTCCCCCCGGCCCCCTCTCTCTCCCCGCAGCCCCCCTCTCTCTCCCCCCGGCCCCCCTCTCTCGGCCCCCGGCCCCCCTCTCTCTGCCCCCGGCCCCCCTCTCTCTCCCCCCGGCCCCCCTCTCTCTGCCCCCGGGCCCCCCTCTCTCTCCCCCCGGCCCCCCTCTCTCTCCCCCCGGCCCCCCTCTCTCTCCCCCTGGCCCCCCTCTCTCTGCCGCCGGCCCCCCTCTCTCTCCCACCGGCCCCCCTCTCTCTCCCCCCGGCCTCCCTCTCTCTCCCCCCGGCCCCCCTCTCTCTCCCCCCGGCCCCCCTCTCTCTCCCCCCAGCCCCCCCCTCTCTCTTCCCGGCCCCCCTCTCTCTGCCCCTGGCCCCCCTCTCTCTGCCCCCGGCCCCCCTCTCTCTGCCCCCAGCCCCCCTATCTCTCCCCCCGGCCCTCCTCCCTCTCTCCCCGGCCCCCTCTTTCTCCCCACGGCCCCCCTCTCTCTCCCACCGGCCCCCCTCTCTCTCCCCCCGGCTCCCCTCTCTCTCCCCACGGCCCCTCTCTCTCTCCCCACGGCCCCCCTCTCTCTCCCCCCTGCCCCCTCTCTCTCCCCGCAGCCCCCCTCTCTCTCCCCCCGGCCCCCCTCTCTCTACCCCCGACCCCCCTCTCTCTCCCCCCGGCCCCCTTCTCTCTGCCCCCGGCACCCCTCTCTCTGCACCCGGCCCCCCTCTCTCTGCCCTCGGCCCCCCTCTCTCTGCCCCCGGCCCCCCTCTCTCTGCCCCCTGCCCCCCTCTCTCTCCCCCGGCCCCCCTCTCTCTCCCCACGGCCCCCCCTCTCTCCCTACGGCCCCCCTCTCTCTCCCCACGGCCCCCCTCTCTCTCCCCACGGCCCACCTCTCTCTCCCCACCGCCCCCGTCTCTCTCTCCACGGCCCCCTTCTCTCTCTCCCCGGCCCCTCTCTCTCTCCCCCCGGCCCCCTCTCTCTCCCCGCAGCCCCCCTCTCTCTCCCCCCGGCCCCCCTCTCTCTGCCCCCGGCCCCCCTCTCTCTGCCCCCGGCCCCCCTCTCTCTCCCCCCGGCCCCCCTCTCTCTGCCCCCGGGCCCCCCTCTCTCTCCACCCGGCCCCCCTCTCTCTCCCCCCGGCCCCCCTCTCTCTCCCCCTGGCCCCCCTCTCTCTGCGGCCGGCCCCCCTCTCTCTCCCACCGGCCCCCCTCTCTCTCCCCCCGGCCCCCCTCTCTCTCCCCCCGGCCCTCCTCTCTCTCCCCCCGGCCACCCTCTCTCTCCCCCCGACCCCCCTCTCTCTCTTCCCGGCGCCCCTCTCTCTGCCCCCGGCCCCCCTCTCTCTGCCCCCGGCCCCCCTCTCTCTGCCCCCGGCCCCCCTCTCTCTCCCCCCGGCCCCCCTCCCTCTCTCCCCGGCCCCCTCTTTCTCCCCACGGCCCCCCTCTCTCTCCCACCGGCCCCCCTCTCTCTCCACCCGGCTCCCCTCGCTCTCCCCACGGCCCCCCTTTCTCTCCCCACGGCCCCCCTCTCTCTCCCCCCGGCCCCCCTGTCTCTCCCCCCGGCCCCCCTCTCTCGCCCCCCGGCCCCCCTCTCTATCCCCCCGGCCCCCCTCTCTCTGCCCCCGGCCCTCCTCTCTCTGCCCCCGGCCCCCCTCTCTCTGTCCCCTCTCTCTCCCCCCGGCCCCCCTCTCTCTCCCCACGGCCCCCCTCTCTCTCCCCACGGCCCCCCTCTCTCTCCCCACGGCCCCCCTCTCTCTCCCCACGGCGCCCCTCTCTCTCCCCACGGCCCCCCTCTCTCTCCCCACGGCCCCCTCTCTCTCCCCACGGCCCCCCTCTCTCTCCCCCCGTCCCCCCTCTCTGTGCCCTCGGCCCCCCTCTCTCTGCCCCTGGCCCCCCTCTCTCTGTCCCCGGCCCCCCTCTTTCTCCCCACGGCCCCCCTCTCTCTCCCGCCGGCCCCCCTCTCTCTCCCCCCGGCTCCCCTCTCTCTCCCCACGGCCCCCCTCTCTCTCCCCACGGCCCCCCTCTCTCTCCCCCCGGCCCCCCTGTCTCTCCCCCCGGCCCCCCTCTCTCTCCCCGGCCCCCCTCTCTCTCCCCCCGGCCCCCCTCTCTCTGCCACCGGCCCCCCTCTCTCTGCCCCCGGCCCCCCTCTCTCTCCCCCCGGCCCCCCTCTCTCTGCCCCCGGCCACCCTCTCTCAGCCCCCGGCCCCCCACTCTCTGTCCCCGGGCCCCCCTCTCTCTCCCCCCGGCCCCCCTCTCTCTCCCCCCGGCCCCCCTCTCTCTCCTCCTGGCCCCCCTCTCTCTCCCGCCGGCCCCCCTCTCTCTCCCGCCGGCCCCCCTCTCTCTCCACCCCGGCCCCCTCTCTCTCCCCCCAGCCCCCCTCTCTCTCACCCCGGCACCCCTCTCTCTCTTCCCGGCCCCCCTCTCTCTGCCCCCGGCCCCCCTCTCTCTGCCCCGGGCCCCCCTCTCTCTCCCCCCGGCCCCCCTCTCTCTCTCCCTGGCCCCCCTCTCTCTCCCCCCGGCCCCCCTCTCTCTCCCCCCGGCCACCCTCTCTCAGCCCCCGGCCCCCCTCTCTCTGTCCCCGGGCCGCCCTCTCTCTCCCCCCGGCCCCCCTCTCTCTCCCCCCGGCCCCCCTCTCTCTCCTCCTGGCCCCCTCTCTCTCCCGCCGGCCCCCCTCTCTCTCCCGCCGGCCCCCCTCTCTCTCCACCCCGGCCCCCCTCTCTCTCCCCCCAGCCCCCCTCTCTCTCACCCCGGCACACCTCTCTCTCTTCCCGGCCCCCCTCTCTCTGCCCCCGGCCCCCCTCTCTCTGCCCCGGGCCCCCTCTCTCTCCCCCCGGCCCCCCTCTCTCTCTCCCTGGCCCCCCTCTCTCTCCCCCCGGCCCCCCTCTCTCTCCCCCCGGCCGCCCTTTCTCTCCCCCCGGCCCCCCTCTCTCTCCCCCCGGCCCCCCTTTATCTCCCACCGGCCCCCTCTCTCTCGCCCCCGCCCCCCTCTCTCTCCCCCCGGCCCCCTTTCTCTCCCACCGGCCCCCCTCTCTCTCGCCCCCGGCCCCCCTCTCTCTCCCCCCCGGCCCTCTCTCTCTCCCCGCGGCCCCCCTCTCTCTCCCCCCGGCCCCCCTCTCTCTGCCCCCGGGCCCCCTCTATCTGCCCCCGTCCCCTCTCTCTCTGCCGCCGGCCCCCCTCTCTCTACCCCCGGCCCCCCTCTCTCTCCCCCTGGCCCCCCTCCTCTCTGCACCCGGCCCCCCTCTCTCTGACCCCGGCCCACCTCTCTCTGCCCCCGGTCCCCCTATCTCTCCCCCCGGCCCCCCTCTCTCTCCCCCCGGCCCCCTCTCTCCCCCCGGCCCCCCTCTCTCTCCCCCCGGCCCCCCTCTCTCTCTTCCCGGCCCCCCTCTCTCTGCCCCCGGCCCCCCTCTCTCTGCCCCCGGCCCCCCTCTCTCTGCCCCCGGCCCCCCTCCCTCTCTCCCCGGCCCCCTCTTTCTCCCCACGGCCCCCCTCTCTCTCCCACCGGCCCCCCTCTCTCTCCCCCCGGCTCCCCTCTCTCTCCCCACGGCCCCCCTCTCTCTCCCCCACGGCCCCCCTCTCTCTCCCCCCGTCCCCCCTGTCTCTCCCCCCGGCCCCCCTCTCTCTCCCCCCGGGCCCCCCTCTCTCTCCCCCCGGCCCCCCTCTCTCTGCCCCCGGCCCTCCTCTCTCTGCCCCCGGCCCCCCTCTCTCTGTCCCCGCCCCCCTCTCTCTCCCTACGGCCCCCCTCTCTCTCCCCACGGCCCCCCTCTCTCTCCCCACGGCCCCCCTCTCTCTTCCCACGGCCCCCCTCTCTCTCCCCACGGCCCCCCTCTCTCTGCCCCCGGCCCCCCTCTCTCTGCCCCCGGGCCCCCCTCTCTCTCCCCCCGGCCCCCCTCTCTCTCCGCCCGGCCCCCCTCTCTCTCCCCCTGGCCCCCCTCTCTCTCCCGCCGGCCCCCCTCTCTCTCCCGCTGGCCCCCCTCTCTCTCCACCCCGGCCCCCCTCTCTCTCCCCCCGGCCCCCCTCTCTCTCCCCCCGGCCCCCCTCTCTCTGCCCCCGGCCCCCCTCTCTCTGCCCCCGGCCCCCCTCTCTCTCCCCCCGGCCCCCCTCTCTCTCTCCCTGGCCCCCCTCTCTCTCCCCACGGCCCCCCTCTCTCTCCCCCCGGCCGCCCTTTCTCTCCCCCCGGCCCCCCTCTCTCTCCCCCCGGCCCCCCTTTATCTCCCACCGGCCCCCCTCTCTCTCGCCCCCGCCCCCCTCTCTCTCCCCCCGGCCCCCTTTCTCTCCCACCGGCCCCCCTCTCTCTCGCCCCGGCCCCCCTCTCTCTCCCCCCGGCCCCCTCTCTCTCCCCGCGGCCCCCCTCTCTCTCCCCCGGCCCCCCTCTCTCTGCCCCCGGGCCCCCTCTATCTGCCCCCGTCCCCCCTCTCTCTGCCGCCGGCCCCCCTCTCTCTACCCCCGGCCCCCCTCTCTCTCCCCCTGGCCCCCCTCTCTCTGCCCCCGGCCCCCCTCTCTCTTGCCCCGGCCCCCCTCTCTCTGCCCTCGGCCCCCCTCTCTCTGCCCCCGGCCCCCCTCTCTCTGCCCCCGGCCCCCCTCTCTCTCCCCCCGGCCCCCCTCTCTCTCCCCACGGCCCCCCTCTCTCTCCCCACTGCCCCCCTCTCTCTCCCCACGGCCCCCCTCTCTCTCCCCACGGCCCCCCTCTCTTTCCCCACCGCCCCCCTCTCTCTCTCTCCACTGCCCCCTTCTCTCTCCCCACGGCCCCCCTCTCTCTCCCACTGGCCCGCCTCTCTCTCTCCCCGGCCCCCCTCTCTCTCCGCCCGGCCCCCTCTCTCTCACCGCAGCCCCCCTCTCTCTGCCCCCGGCTTCCCTCTCTCTGCCCCCCGGCCCCCCTCTCTCTCCCCTCGGCCCCCCTCTCTCTGCCCCCGGGCCCCCCTCTCTCTCTCCCCGGCTACCCTCTCTCTCCCCCCGGCCCCCCTCTCTCTTCCCCTGGCCCCCCTCTCTCTCCCGCCGGCCCCCCTCTCTCTCCCGCCGGCCCCCCTCTCTCTCCCCCCGGCCCCCCTCTCTCTCCCCCCGGCCCCCCTCTCTCTCCCCTCGGCCCCCCTCTCTATCTTCCCGGCCCCCCTCTCTCTGCCCCCGGCCCCCCTCTCTCGGCCCCCGGCCCCCCTCTCTCTGCCCCCGGCCCCCCTCTCTCTCCCCCCGGCCCCCCTCTCTCTCCCCGGCCCCCCTCTTTCTCCCCACGGCCCCCCTCTCTCTCCCGCCGGCCCCCCTCTCTCTCTCCCCGGCTTCCCTCTCTCTCCCCACGGCCCCCCTCTCTCTCCCCACGGCCCCCCTCTCTCTCCCCCCGGCCACCCTGTCTCTCCCCTTGGCCCCCCTCTCTCTCCCCCCGGCCCCCCTCTCTCTCCCCCCGGCCCCTCTCTCTCTGCCCCCGGCCCCCCTCTTTCTGCCCCCGGGCCCCCTCTCTCTGTCCCCGGCCCCCCTCTCTCTCCCCCCGGCCCCCCTCTCTCTCACCACGGCCCCACTCTCTCTCCCCCCGGCCCCCCTCTCTGTGCCCTCGGCCCCCCTCTCTCTGCCCCTGGCCCCCCTCTCTCTGTCCCCGGCCCCCCTCTCTCTCCCCCCGGCCCCCCTCTCTCTCCCCACGGCCCCCATCTCTCTCCCACCGGCCCGCCTCTCTCTCTCTCCGGCCCCCCTCTCTCTCTCCCCGGCCCCCCTCTCTCTCCCCCCGGCCCCCTCTCTCTCCCCGCAGCCCCCCTCTCTCTCCCCCCGGCCCCCCCCTCTCTACCCCCGGCCCCCCTCTCTCTCCCCCCGGCCCCCTTCTCTCTGCCCCCGGCACCCCTCTCTCTGCCCCCGGCCCCCCTCTCTCTGCCCTCGGCCCCCCTCTCTCTGCCCCCGGCCCCCCTCTCTCTGCCCCCGGCCCCCCTCTCTCTCCCCCCGTCCCCCCACTCTCTCCCCACGGCCCCCCCCTCTCTCCCCACGGCCCCCCTCTCTCTCCCCACGGCCCCCCTCTCTCTCCCCACGGCCCCCCTCTCTCTCCCCACCGCCCCCGTCTCTCTCTCCACGGCCCCCTTCTCTCTCTCCCCGGCCCCTCTCTCTCTCCCCCCGGCCCCCTCTCTCTCCCCGCAGCCCCCCTCTCTCTCCCCCCGGCCCCCCTCTCTCTGCCCCCGGCCCCCCTCTCTCTGCCCCCGGCCCCCCTCTCTCTCCCCCCGGCCCCCCTCTCTCTGCCCCCGGGCCCCCCTCTCTCTCCCCCCGGCCCCCCTCTCTCTCCCCCCGGCCCCCCTCTCTCTCCCCCTGGCCCCCCTCTCTCTGCCGCCGGCCCCCCTCTCTCTCCCACCGGCCCCCCTCTCTCTCCCCCCGGCCTCCCTCTCTCTCCCCCCGGCCCCCCTCTCTCTCCCCCCGGCCCCCCTCTCTCTCCCCCCAGCCCCCCCCTCTCTCTTCCCGGCCCCCCTCTCTCTGCCCCTGGCCCCCCTCTCTCTGCCCCCGGCCCCCCTCTCTCTGCCCCCAGCCCCCCTATCTCTCCCCCCGGCCCTCCTCCCTCTCTCCCCGGCCCCCTCTTTCTCCCCACGGCCCCCCTCTCTCTCCCACCGGCCCCCCTCTCTCTCCCCCCGGCTCCCCTCTCTCTCCCCACGGCCCCTCTCTCTCTCCCCACGGCCCCCCTCTCTCTCCCCCCTGCCCCCTCTCTCTCCCCGCAGCCCCCCTCTCTCTCCCCCCGGCCCCCCTCTCTCTACCCCCGACCCCCCTCTCTCTCCCCCCGGCCCCCTTCTCTCTGCCCCCGGCACCCCTCTCTCTGCACCCGGCCCCCCTCTCTCTGCCCTCGGCCCCCCTCTCTCTGCCCCCGGCCCCCCTCTCTCTGCCCCCTGCCCCCCTCTCTCTCCCCCGGCCCCCCTCTCTCTCCCCACGGCCCCCCCTCTCTCCCTACGGCCCCCCTCTCTCTCCCCACGGCCCCCCTCTCTCTCCCCACGGCCCACCTCTCTCTCCCCACCGCCCCCGTCTCTCTCTCCACGGCCCCCTTCTCTCTCTCCCCGGCCCCTCTCTCTCTCCCCCCGGCCCCCTCTCTCTCCCCGCAGCCCCCCTCTCTCTCCCCCCGGCCCCCCTCTCTCTGCCCCCGGCCCCCCTCTCTCTGCCCCCGGCCCCCCTCTCTCTCCCCCCGGCCCCCCTCTCTCTGCCCCCGGGCCCCCCTCTCTCTCCACCCGGCCCCCCTCTCTCTCCCCCCGGCCCCCCTCTCTCTCCCCCTGGCCCCCCTCTCTCTGCGGCCGGCCCCCCTCTCTCTCCCACCGGCCCCCCTCTCTCTCCCCCCGGCCCCCCTCTCTCTCCCCCCGGCCCTCCTCTCTCTCCCCCCGGCCACCCTCTCTCTCCCCCCGACCCCCCTCTCTCTCTTCCCGGCGCCCCTCTCTCTGCCCCCGGCCCCCCTCTCTCTGCCCCCGGCCCCCCTCTCTCTGCCCCCGGCCCCCCTCTCTCTCCCCCCGGCCCCCCTCCCTCTCTCCCCGGCCCCCTCTTTCTCCCCACGGCCCCCCTCTCTCTCCCACCGGCCCCCCTCTCTCTCCACCCGGCTCCCCTCGCTCTCCCCACGGCCCCCCTTTCTCTCCCCACGGCCCCCCTCTCTCTCCCCCCGGCCCCCCTGTCTCTCCCCCCGGCCCCCCTCTCTCGCCCCCCGGCCCCCCTCTCTATCCCCCCGGCCCCCCTCTCTCTGCCCCCGGCCCTCCTCTCTCTGCCCCCGGCCCCCCTCTCTCTGTCCCCTCTCTCTCCCCCCGGCCCCCCTCTCTCTCCCCACGGCCCCCCTCTCTCTCCCCACGGCCCCCCTCTCTCTCCCCACGGCCCCCCTCTCTCTCCCCACGGCGCCCCTCTCTCTCCCCACGGCCCCCCTCTCTCTCCCCACGGCCCCCCTCTCTCTCCCCACGGCCCCCCTCTCTCTCCCCCCGTCCCCCCTCTCTGTGCCCTCGGCCCCCCTCTCTCTGCCCCTGGCCCCCCTCTCTCTGTCCCCGGCCCCCCTCTTTCTCCCCACGGCCCCCCTCTCTCTCCCGCCGGCCCCCCTCTCTCTCCCCCCGGCTCCCCTCTCTCTCCCCACGGCCCCCCTCTCTCTCCCCACGGCCCCCCTCTCTCTCCCCCCGGCCCCCCTGTCTCTCCCCCCGGCCCCCCTCTCTCTCCCCCGGCCCCCCTCTCTCTCCCCCCGGCCCCCCTCTCTCTGCCACCGGCCCCCCTCTCTCTGCCCCCGGCCCCCCTCTCTCTCCCCCCGGCCCCCCTCTCTCTGCCCCCGGCCACCCTCTCTCAGCCCCCGGCCCCCCTCTCTCTGTCCCCGGGCCCCCCTCTCTCTCCCCCCGGCCCCCCTCTCTCTCCCCCCGGCCCCCCTCTCTCTCCTCCTGGCCCCCCTCTCTCTCCCGCCGGCCCCCCTCTCTCTCCCGCCGGCCCCCCTCTCTCTCCACCCCGGCCCCCTCTCTCTCCCCCCAGCCCCCCTCTCTCTCACCCCGGCACCCCTCTCTCTCTTCCCGGCCCCCCTCTCTCTGCCCCCGGCCCCCCTCTCTCTGCCCCGGGCCCCCCTCTCTCTCCCCCCGGCCCCCCTCTCTCTCTCCCTGGCCCCCCTCTCTCTCCCCCCGGCCCCCCTCTCTCTCCCCCCGGCCACCCTCTCTCAGCCCCCGGCCCCCCTCTCTCTGTCCCCGGGCCGCCCTCTCTCTCCCCCCGGCCCCCCTCTCTCTCCCCCCGGCCCCCCTCTCTCTCCTCCTGCCCCCCCTCTCTCTCCCGCCGGCCCCCCTCTCTCTCCCGCCGGCCCCCCTCTCTCTCCACCCCGGCCCCCCTCTCTCTCCCCCCAGCCCCCCTCTCTCTCACCCCGGCACCCCTCTCTCTCTTCCCGGCCCCCCTCTCTCTGCCCCCGGCCCCCCTCTCTCTGCCCCGGGCCCCCTCTCTCTCCCCCCGGCCCCCCTCTCTCTCTCCCTGGCCCCCCTCTCTCTCCCCCCGGCCCCCCTCTCTCTCCCCCCGGCCGCCCTTTCTCTCCCCCCGGCCCCCCTCTCTCTCCCCCCGGCCCCCCTTTATCTCCCACCGGCCCCCTCTCTCTCGCCCCCGCCCCCCTCTCTCTCCCCCCGGCCCCCCTTTCTCTCCCACCGGCCCCCCTCTCTCTCGCCCCCGGCCCCCCTCTCTCTCCCCCCGGCCCCCTCTCTCTCCCCGCGGCCCCCCTCTCTCTCCCCCCGGCCCCCCTCTCTCTGCCCCCGGGCCCCCTCTATCTGCCCCCGTCCCCTCTCTCTCTGCCGCCGGCCCCCCTCTCTCTACCCCCGGCCCCCCTCTCTCTCCCCCTGGCCCCCCTCTCTCTGCACCCGGCCCCCCTCTCTCTGACCCCGGCCCACCTCTCTCTGCCCCCGGTCCCCCTATCTCTCCCCCCGGCCCCCCTCTCTCTCCCCCCGGCCCCCTCTCTCCCCCCGGCCCCCCTCTCTCTCCCCCCGGCCCCCCTCTCTCTCTTCCCGGCCCCCCTCTCTCTGCCCCCGGCCCCCCTCTCTCTGCCCCCGGCCCCCCTCTCTCTGCCCCCGGCCCCCCTCCCTCTCTCCCCGGCCCCCTCTTTCTCCCCACGGCCCCCCTCTCTCTCCCACCGGCCCCCCTCTCTCTCCCCCCGGCTCCCCTCTCTCTCCCCACGGCCCCCCTCTCTCTCCCCACGGCCCCCCTCTCTCTCCCCCCGTCCCCCCTGTCTCTCCCCCCGGCCCCCCTCTCTCTCCCCCCGGCCCCCCTCTCTCTCCCCCCCGGCCCCCCTCTCTCTGCCCCCGGCCCTCCTCTCTCTGCCCCCGGCCCCCCTCTCTCTGTCCCCGCCCCCCTCTCTCTCCCTACGGCCCCCCTCTCTCTCCCCACGGCCCCCCTCTCTCTCCCCACGGCCCCCCTCTCTCTTCCCACGGCCCCCCTCTCTCTCCCCACGGCCCCCCTCTCTCTGCCCCCGGCCCCCCTCTCTCTGCCCCCGGGCCCCCCTCTCTCTCCCCCCGGCCCCCCTCTCTCTCCGCCCGGCCCCCCTCTCTCTCCCCCTGGCCCCCCTCTCTCTCCCGCCGGCCCCCCTCTCTCTCCCGCTGGCCCCCCTCTCTCTCCACCCCGGCCCCCCTCTCTCTCCCCCCGGCCCCCCTCTCTCTCCCCCCGGCCCCCCTCTCTCTGCCCCCGGCCCCCCTCTCTCTGCCCCCGGCCCCCCTCTCTCTCCCCCCGGCCCCCCTCTCTCTCTCCCTGGCCCCCCTCTCTCTCCCCACGGCCCCCCTCTCTCTCCCCCCGGCCGCCCTTTCTCTCCCCCCGGCCCCCCTCTCTCTCCCCCCGGCCCCCCTTTATCTCCCACCGGCCCCCCTCTCTCTCGCCCCCGCCCCCCTCTCTCTCCCCCCGGCCCCCCTTTCTCTCCCACCGGCCCCCCTCTCTCTCGCCCCGGCCCCCCTCTCTCTCCCCCCGGCCCCCTCTCTCTCCCCGCGGCCCCCCTCTCTCTCCCCCCGGCCCCCCTCTCTCTGCCCCCGGGCCCCCTCTATCTGCCCCCGTCCCCCCTCTCTCTGCCGCCGGCCCCCCTCTCTCTACCCCCGGCCCCCCTCTCTCTCCCCTGGCCCCCCTCTCTCTGCCCCCGGCCCCCCTCTCTCTGACCCCGGCCCCCCTCTCTCTGCCCCCGGCCCCCCTATCTCTCCCCCCGGCCCCCCTCTCTCTCCTCCCGCCCCCCTCTCTCCCCCCGGCCCCCCTCTCTCTCCCCCTGGCCCCCCTCTCTCTCTTCCCGGCCCCCCTCTCTCTGCCCCCGGCCCCCCTCTCTCTGCCCCCGGCCCCCCTCTCTCTCCCCCCGGCCCCCCTCCCTCTCTCCCCGGCCCCCTCTTTCTCCCCACGGCCCCCCTCTCTCTCCCACCGGCCCCCCTCTCTCTCCCCCCGGCTCCCCTCTCTCTCCCCACGGCCCCTCTCTCTCTCCCCACGGCCCCCCTCTCTCTCCCCCCGGCCCCCCTGTCTCTCCCCCCGGCCCCCCTCTCTCTGCCCCCGGCCCTCCTCTCTCTGCCCCCGGCCCCCCTCTCTCTGTCCCCGCCCCCCTCTCTCTCCCCACGGCCCCCCTCTCTCTCCCCACGGCCCCCCTCTCTCTCCCCACGGCCCACCTCTCTCTCCCCACGGCCCCCCTCTCTCTCCGCACGGCCCCCCTCTCTCTCCCCCCGTCCCCCCTCTCTGTGCCCTCGGCCCCCCTCTCTCTGCCCCTGGCCCCCCTCTCTCTGTCCCCGGCCCCCCTCTTTCTCCCCACGGCCCCCCTCTCTCTCCCGCCGGCCCCCCTCCCTCTCCCCCCGGCTCCCCTCTCTCTCCCCACGGCCCCCCTCTCTCTCCCCACGGCCCCCCTCTCTCTCCCCCCGGCTCCCCTGTCTCTCCCCCCGGCCCCCCTCTCTCTCCCCCGGCCCCCCTCTCTCTCCCCCCGGCCCCCCTCTCTCTGCCCCCAGCCCCCCTCTCTCTGCCCCCGGCCCCCCTCTCTCTGCCCCCGGCCCCCCTCTCTCTGCCCCCTTCCCCCCTCTCTCTGCCCCCGGCCCCCCTCTCTCTTCCCCCGGCCCCCCTCTCTCTGCCCTCGGCCCCCCTCTCTCTCCCCCGGCCCCCCTCTCTCTCCCCCCGGCCCCCCTCTCTCTGCCACCGGCCCCCCTCTCTCTGCCCCCGGCCCCCCTCTCTCTCCCCCCGGCCCCCCTCTCTCTGCCCCCGGCCACCCTCTCTCAGCCCCCGGCCCCCCTCTCTCTGTCCCCGGGCCCCCCTCTCTCTCCCCCCGGCCCCCCTCTCTCTCCCCCCGGCCCCCCTCTCTCTCCTCCTGGCCCCCCTCTCTCTCCCGCCGGCCCCCCTCTCTCTCCCGCCGGCCCCCCTCTCTCTCCACCCCGGCCCCCCTCTCTCTCCCCCCAGCCCCCCTCTCTCTCACCCCGGCACCCCTCTCTCTCTTCCCGGCCCCCCTCTCTCTGCCCCCGGCCCCCCTCTCTCTGCCCCGGGCCCCCCTCTCTCTCCCCCCGGCCCCCCTCTCTCTCTCCCTGGCCATCCCTCTCTCTCCCCCCGGCCCCCCTCTCTCTCCCCCCGGCCACCCTCTCTCAGCCCCCGGCCCCCCTCTCTCTGTCCCCGGGCCCCCCTCTCTCTCCCCCCGGCCCCCCTCTCTCTCCCCCCGGCCCCCCTCTCTCTCCTCCTGGCCCCCCTCTCTCTCCCGCCGGCCCCCCTCTCTCTCCCGCCGGCCCCCCTCTCTCTCCACCCCGGCCCCCCTCTCTCTCCCCCCAGCCCCCCTCTCTCTCACCCCGGCACCCCTCTCTCTCTTCCCGGCCCCCCTCTCTCTGCCCCCGGCCCCCCTCTCTCTGCCCCGGGCCCCCCTCTCTCTCCCCCCGGCCCCCCTCTCTCTCTCCCTGGCCCCCCTCTCTCTCCCCCCGGCCCCCCTCTCTCTCCCCCCGGCCGCCCTTTCTCTCCCCCCGGCCCCCCTCTCTCTCCCCCCGGCCCCCCTTTATCTCCCACCGGCCCCCTCTCTCTCGCCCCCGCCCCCCTCTCTCTCCCCCCGGCCCCCCTTTCTCTCCCACCGGCCCCCCTCTCTCTCGCCCCCGGCCCCCCTCTCTCTCCCCCCGGCCCCCTCTCTCTCCCCGCGGCCCCCCTCTCTCTCCCCCCGGCCCCCCTCTCTCTGCCCCCGGGCCCCCTCTATCTGCCCCCGTCCCCTCTCTCTCTGCCGCCGGCCCCCCTCTCTCTACCCCCGGCCCCCCTCTCTCTCCCCCTGGCCCCCCTCTCTCTGCACCCGGCCCCCCTCTCTCTGACCCCGGCCCACCTCTCTCTGCCCCCGGTCCCCCTATCTCTCCCCCCGGCCCCCCTCTCTCTCCCCCCGGCCCCCTCTCTCCCCCCGGCCCCCCTCTCTCTCCCCCCGGCCCCCCTCTCTCTCTTCCCGGCCCCCCTCTCTCTGCCCCCGGCCCCCCTCTCTCTGCCCCCGGCCCCCCTCTCTCTGCCCCCGGCCCCCCTCCCTCTCTCCCCGGCCCCCTCTTTCTCCCCACGGCCCCCCTCTCTCTCCCACCGGCCCCCCTCTCTCTCCCCCCGGCTCCCCTCTCTCTCCCCACGGCCCCCCTCTCTCTCCCCACGGCCCCCCTCTCTCTCCCCCCGTCCCCCCTGTCTCTCCCCCCGGCCCCCCTCTCTCTCCCCCCGGCCCCCCTCTCTCTCCCCCCCGGCCCCCCTCTCTCTGCCCCCGGCCCTCCTCTCTCTGCCCCCGGCCCCCCTCTCTCTGTCCCCGCCCCCCTCTCTCTCCCTACGGCCCCCCTCTCTCTCCCCACGGCCCCCCTCTCTCTCCCCACGGCCCCCCTCTCTCTCCTCACGGCCCCCCTCTCTCTTCCCACGGCCCCCCTCTCTCTCCCCACGGCCCCCCTCTCTCTGCCCCCGGCCCCCCTCTCTCTGCCCCCGGGCCCCCCTCTCTCTCCCCCCGGCCCCCCTCTCTCTCCGCCCGGCCCCCCTCTCTCTCCCCCTGGCCCCCCTCTCTCTCCCGCCGGCCCCCCTCTCTCTCCCGCTGGCCCCCCTCTCTCTCCACCCCGGCCCCCCTTTCTCTCCCCCCGGCCCCCCTCTCTCTCCCCCCGGCCCCCCTCTCTCTGCCCCCGGCCCCCCTCTCTCTGCCCCCGGCCCCCCTCTCTCTGCCCCGGGCCCCCCTCTCTCTCCCCCCGGCCCCCCTCTCTCTCTCCCTGGCCCCCCTCTCTCTCCCCACGGCCCCCCTCTCTCTCCCCCCGGCCGCCCTTTCTCTCCCCCCGGCCCCCCTCTCTCTCCCCCCGGCCCCCCTTTATCTCCCACCGGCCCCCCTCTCTCTCGCCCCCGCCCCCCTCTCTCTCCCCCCGGCCCCCCTTTCTCTCCCACCGGCCCCCCTCTCTCTCGCCCCGGCCCCCCTCTCTCTCCCCCCGGCCCCCTCTCTCTCCCCGCGGCCCCCCTCTCTCTCCCCCCGGCCCCCCTCTCTCTGCCCCCGGGCCCCCTCTATCTGCCCCCGTCCCCCCTCTCTCTGCCGCCGGCCCCCCTCTCTCTACCCCCGGCCCCCCTCTCTCTCCCCCTGGCCCCCCTCTCTCTGCCCCCGGCCCCCCTCTCTCTGACCCCGGCCCCCCTCTCTCTGCCCCCGGCCCCCCTATCTCTCCCCCCGGCCCCCCTCTCTCTCCTCCCACCCCCCTCTCTCCCCCCGGCCCCCCTCTCTCTCCCCCTGGCCCCCCTCTCTCTCTTCCCGGCCCCCCTCTCTCTGCCCCCGGCCCCCCTCTCTCTGCCCCCGGCCCCCCTCTCTCTGCCCCCGGTCCCCCTCTCTCTCCCACCGGCCCCCCTCCCTCTCTCCCCGGCCCCCTCTTTCTCCCCACGGCCCCCCTCTCTCTCCCACCGGCCCCCCTCTCTCTCCCCCCGGCTCCCCTCTCTCTCCCCACGGCCCCTCTCTCTCTCCCCACGGCCCCCCTCTCTCTCCCCCCGGCCCCCCTGTCTCTCCCCCCGGCCCCCCTCTCTCTGCCCCCGGCCCTCCTCTCTCTGCCCCCGGCCCCCCTCTCTCTCCCCCCGGCTCCCCTCTCTCTCCCCCCGGCCCCCCTCTCTCTCCCCCTGGCCCCCCTCTCTCTGCGGTCGGCCCCCCTCTCTCTCCCACCGGCCCCCCTCTCTCTCCCCCCGGCCCCCCTCTCTCTCCCCCCGGCCCTCCTCTCTCTCCCCCCGGCCACCCTCTCTCTCCCCCCGACCCCCCTCTCTCTCTTCCCGGCGCCCCTCTCTCTGCCCCCGGCCCCCCTCTCTCTGCCCCCGGCCCCCCTCTCTCTGCCCCCGGCCCCCCTCTCTCTCCCCCCGGCCCCCCTCCCTCTCTCCCCGGCCCCCTCTTTCTCCCCACGGCCCCCCTCTCTCTCCCACCGGCCCCCCTCTCTCTCCACCCGGCTCCCCTCGCTCTCCCCACGGCCCCCCTTTCTCTCCCCACGGCCCCCCTCTCTCTCCCCCCGGCCCCCCTGTCTCTCCCCCCGGCCCCCCTCTCTCGCCCCCCGGCCCCCCTCTCTATCCCCCCGGCCCCCCTCTCTCTGCCCCCGGCCCTCCTCTCTCTGCCCCCGGCCCCCCTCTCTCTGTCCCCTCTCTCTCCCCCCGGCCCCCCTCTCTCTCCCCACGGCCCCCCTCTCTCTCCCCACGGCCCCCCTCTCTCTCCCCACGGCCCCCCTCTCTCTCCCCACGGCGCCCCTCTCTCTCCCCACGGCCCCCCTCTCTCTCCCCACGGCCCCCCTCTCTCTCCCCACGGCCCCCCTCTCTCTCCCCCCGTCCCCCCTCTCTGTGCCCTCGGCCCCCCTCTCTCTGCCCCTGGCCCCCCTCTCTCTGTCCCCGGCCCCCCTCTTTCTCCCCACGGCCCCCCTCTCTCTCCCGCCGGCCCCCCTCTCTCTCCCCCCGGCTCCCCTCTCTCTCCCCACGGCCCCCCTCTCTCTCCCCACGGCCCCCCTCTCTCTCCCCCCGGCCCCCCTGTCTCTCCCCCCGGCCCCCCTCTCTCTCCCCCGGCCCCCCTCTCTCTCCCCCCGGCCCCCCTCTCTCTGCCACCGGCCCCCCTCTCTCTGCCCCCGGCCCCCCTCTCTCTCCCCCCGGCCCCCCTCTCTCTGCCCCCGGCCACCCTCTCTCAGCCCCCGGCCCCCCTCTCTCTGTCCCCGGGCCCCCCTCTCTCTCCCCCCGGCCCCCCTCTCTCTCCCCCCGGCCCCCCTCTCTCTCCTCCTGGCCCCCCTCTCTCTCCCGCCGGCCCCCCTCTCTCTCCCGCCGGCCCCCCTCTCTCTCCACCCCGGCCCCCTCTCTCTCCCCCC
The DNA here is from genome assembly GCF_048934315.1 of Petromyzon marinus. Lineage (NCBI taxonomy): Eukaryota > Metazoa > Chordata > Hyperoartia > Petromyzontiformes > Petromyzontidae > Petromyzon > Petromyzon marinus. The sequence goes on along the minus strand of NW_027423656.1, from coordinate 396,881 downwards.
AGCCCCCCTCTCTCTCACCCCGGCACCCCTCTCTCTCTTCCCGGCCCCCCTCTCTCTGCCCCCGGCCCCCCTCTCTCTGCCCCGGGCCCCCCTCTCTCTCCCCCCGGCCCCCCTCTCTCTCTCCCTGGCCCCCCTCTCTCTCCCCCCGGCCCCCCTCTCTCTCCCCCCGGCCACCCTCTCTCAGCCCCCGGCCCCCCTCTCTCTGTCCCCGGGCCGCCCTCTCTCTCCCCCCGGCCCCCCTCTCTCTCCCCCCGGCCCCCCTCTCTCTCCTCCTGGCCCCCCTCTCTCTCCCGCCGGCCCCCCTCTCTCTCCCGCCGGCCCCCCTCTCTCTCCACCCCGGCCCCCCTCTCTCTCCCCCCAGCCCCCCTCTCTCTCACCCCGGCACCCCTCTCTCTCTTCCCGGCCCCCCTCTCTCTGCCCCCGGCCCCCCTCTCTCTGCCCCGGGCCCCCCTCTCTCTCCCCCCGGCCCCCCTCTCTCTCTCCCTGGCCCCCCTCTCTCTCCCCCCGGCCCCCCTCTCTCTCCCCCCGGCCGCCCTTTCTCTCCCCCCGGCCCCCCTCTCTCTCCCCCCGGCCCCCCTTTATCTCCCACCGGCCCCCTCTCTCTCGCCCCCGCCCCCCTCTCTCTCCCCCCGGCCCCCCTTTCTCTCCCACCGGCCCCCCTCTCTCTCGCCCCCGGCCCCCCTCTCTCTCCCCCCGGCCCCCTCTCTCTCCCCGCGGCCCCCCTCTCTCTCCCCCCGGCCCCCCTCTCTCTGCCCCCGGGCCCCCTCTATCTGCCCCCGTCCCCTCTCTCTCTGCCGCCGGCCCCCCTCTCTCTACCCCCGGCCCCCCTCTCTCTCCCCCTGGCCCCCCTCTCTCTGCACCCGGCCCCCCTCTCTCTGACCCCGGCCCACCTCTCTCTGCCCCCGGTCCCCCTATCTCTCCCCCCGGCCCCCCTCTCTCTCCCCCCGGCCTCCTCTCTCCCCCCGGCCCCCCTCTCTCTCCCCCCGGCCCCCCTCTCTCTCTTCCCGGCCCCCCTCTCTCTGCCCCCGGCCCCCCTCTCTCTGCCCCCGGCCCCCCTCTCTCTGCCCCCGGCCCCCCTCCCTGTCTCCCCGGCCCCCTCTTTCTCCCCACGGCCCCCCTCTCTCTCCCACCGGCCCCCCTCTCTCTCCCCCCGGCTCCCCTCTCTCTCCCCACGGCCCCCCTCTCTCTCCCCACGGCCCCCCTCTCTCTCCCCCCGTCCCCCCTGTCTCTCCCCCCGGCCCCCCTCTCTCTCCCCCCGGCCCCCCTCTCTCTCCCCCCCGGCCCCCCTCTCTCTGCCCCCGGCCCTCCTCTCTCTGCCCCCGGCCCCCCTCTCTCTGTCCCCGCCCCCCTCTCTCTCCCTACGGCCCCCCTCTCTCTCCCCACGGCCCCCCTCTCTCTCCCCACGGCCCCCCTCTCTCTTCCCACGGCCCCCCTCTCTCTCCCCACGGCCCCCCTCTCTCTGCCCCCGGCCCCCCTCTCTCTGCCCCCGGGCCCCCCTCTCTCTCCCCCCGGCCCCCCTCTCTCTCCGCCCGGCCCCCCTCTCTCTCCCCCTGGCCCCCCTCTCTCTCCCGCCGGCCCCCCTCTCTCTCCCGCTGGCCCCCCTCTCTCTCCACCCCGGCCCCCCTCTCTCTCCCCCCGGCCCCCCTCTCTCTCCCCCCGGCCCCCCTCTCTCTGCCCCCGGCCCCCCTCTCTCTGCCCCGGGCCCCCCTCTCTCTCCCCCCGGCCCCCCTCTCTCTCTCCCTGGCCCCCCTCTCTCTCCCCACGGCCCCCCTCTCTCTCCCCCCGGCCGCCCTTTCTCTCCCCCCGGCCCCCCTCTCTCTCCCCCCGGCCCCCCTTTATCTCCCACCGGCCCCCCTCTCTCTCGCCCCCGCCCCCCTCTCTCTCCCCCCGGCCCCCCTTTCTCTCCCACCGGCCCCCCTCTCTCTCGCCCCGGCCCCCCTCTCTCTCCCCCCGGCCCCCTCTCTCTCCCCGCGGCCCCCCTCTCTCTCCCCCCGGCCCCCCTCTCTCTGCCCCCGGGCCCCCTCTATCTGCCCCCGTCCCCCCTCTCTCTGCAGCCGGCCCCCCTCTCTCTACCCCCGGCCCCCCTCTCTCTCCCCCTGGCCCCCCTCTCTCTGCCCCCGGCCCCCCTCTCTCTGACCCCGGCCCCCCTCTCTCTGCCCCCGGCCCCCCTATCTCTCCCCCCGGCCCCCCTCTCTCTCCTCCCGCCCCCCTCTCTCCCCCCGGCCCCCCTCTCTCTCCCCCTGGCCCCCCTCTCTCTCTTCCCGGCCCCCCTCTCTCTGCCCCCGGCCCCCCTCTCTCTGCCCCCGGCCCCCCTCTCTCTCCCCCCGGCCCCCCTCCCTCTCTCCCCGGCCCCCTCTTTCTCCCCACGGCCCCCCTCTCTCTCCCACCGGCCCCCCTCTCTCTCCCCCCGGCTCCCCTCTCTCTCCCCACGGCCCCTCTCTCTCTCCCCACGGCCCCCCTCTCTCTCCCCCCGGCCCCCCTGTCTCTCCCCCCGGCCCCCCTCTCTCTGCCCCCGGCCCTCCTCTCTCTGCCCCCGGCCCCCCTCTCTCTGTCCCCGCCCCCCTCTCTCTCCCCCCGGCCCCCCTCTCTCTCCCCACGGCCCCCCTCTCTCTCCCCACGGCCCCCCTCTCTCTCCCCACGGCCCCCCTCTCTCTCCCCACGGCCCACCTCTCTCTCCCCACGGCCCCCCTCTCTCTCCGCACGGCCCCCCTCTCTCTCCCCCCGTCCCCCCTCTCTGTGCCCTCGGCCCCCCTCTCTCTGCCCCTGGCCCCCCTCTCTCTGTCCCCGGCCCCCCTCTTTCTCCCCACGGCCCCCCTCTCTCTCCCGCCGGCCCCCCTCCCTCTCCCCCCGGCTCCCCTCTCTCTCCCCACGGCCCCCCTCTCTCTCCCCACGGCCCCCCTCTCTCTCCCCCCGGCTCCCCTGTCTCTCCCCCCGGCCCCCCTCTCTCTCCCCCGGCCCCCCTCTCTCTCCCCCCGGCCCCCCTCTCTCTGCCCCCAGCCCCCCTCTCTCTGCCCCCGGCCCCCCTCTCTCTGCCCCCGGCCCCCCTCTCTCTGCCCCCTTCCCCCCTCTCTCTGCCCCCGGCTCCCCTCTCTCTTCCCCCGGCCCCCCTCTCTCTGCCCTCGGCCCCCCTCTCTCTCCCCCGGCCCCCCTCTCTCTCCCCCCGGCCCCCCTCTCTCTGCCACCGGCCCCCCTCTCTCTGCCCCCGGCCCCCCTCTCTCTCCCCCCGGCCCCCCTCTCTCTGCCCCCGGCCACCCTCTCTCAGCCCCCGGCCCCCCTCTCTCTGTCCCCGGGCCCCCCTCTCTCTCCCCCCGGCCCCCCTCTCTCTCCCCCCGGCCCCCCTCTCTCTCCTCCTGGCCCCCCTCTCTCTCCCGCCGGCCCCCCTCTCTCTCCCGCCGGCCCCCCTCTCTCTCCACCCCGGCCCCCCTCTCTCTCCCCCCAGCCCCCCTCTCTCTCACCCCGGCACCCCTCTCTCTCTTCCCGGCCCCCCTCTCTCTGCCCCCGGCCCCCCTCTCTCTGCCCCGGGCCCCCCTCTCTCTCCCCCCGGCCCCCCTCTCTCTCTCCCTGGCCATCCCTCTCTCTCCCCCCGGCCCCCCTCTCTCTCCCCCCGGCCACCCTCTCTCAGCCCCCGGCCCCCTCTCTCTGTCCCCGGGCCCCCCTCTCTCTCCCCCCGGCCCCCCTCTCTCTCCCCCCGGGCCCCCTCTCTCTCCTCCTGGCCCCCCTCTCTCTCCCGCCGGCCCCCCTCTCTCTCCCGCCGGCCCCCCTCTCTCTCCACCCCGGCCCCCCTCTCTCTCCCCCCAGCCCCCCTCTCTCTCACCCCGGCACCCCTCTCTCTCTTCCCGGCCCCCCTCTCTCTGCCCCCGGCCCCCCTCTCTCTGCCCCGGGCCCCCCTCTCTCTCCCCCCGGCCCCCCTCTCTCTCTCCCTGGCCCCCCTCTCTCTCCGCCCGGCCCCCCTCTCTCTCCCCCCGGCCGCCCTTTCTCTCCCCCCGGCCCCCTCTCTCTCCCCCCGGCCCCCCTTTATCTCCCACCGGCCCCCTCTCTCTCGCCCCCGCCCCCCTCTCTCTCCCCCCGGCCCCCCTTTCTCTCCCACCGGCCCCCCTCTCTCTCGCCCCCGGCCCCCCTCTCTCTCCCCCCGGCCCCCTCTCTCTCCCCGCGGCCCCCCTCTCTCTCCCCCCGGCCCCCCTCTCTCTGCCCCCGGGCCCCCTCTATCTGCCCCCGTCCCCTCTCTCTCTGCCGCCGGCCCCCCTCTCTCTACCCCCGGCCCCCCTCTCTCTCCCCCTGGCCCCCCTCTCTCTGCACCCGGCCCCCCTCTCTCTGACCCCGGCCCACCTCTCTCTGCCCCCGGTCCCCCTATCTCTCCCCCCGGCCCCCCTCTCTCTCCCCCCGGCCCCCTCTCTCCCCCCGGCCCCCCTCTCTCTCCCCCCGGCCCCCCTCTCTCTCTTCCCGGCCCCCCTCTCTCTGCCCCCGGCCCCCCTCTCTCTGCCCCCAGCCCCCCTCTCTCTGCCCCCGGCCCCCCTCCCTCTCTCCCCGGCCCCCTCTTTCTCCCCACGGCCCCCCTCTCTCTCCCACCGGCCCCCCTCTCTCTCCCCCCGGCTCCCCTCTCTCTCCCCACGGCCCCCCTCTCTCTCCCCACGGCCCCCCTCTCTCTCCCCCCGTCCCCCCTGTCTCTCCCCCCGGCCCCCCTCTCTGTCCCCCCGGCCCCCCTCTCTCTCCCCCCCGGCCCCCCTCTCTCTGCCCCCGGCCCTCCTCTCTCTGCCCCCGGCCCCCCTCTCTCTGTCCCCGCCCCCCTCTCTCTCCCTACGGCCCCCCTCTCTCTCCCCACGGCCCCCCTCTCTCTCCCCACGGCCCCCCTCTCTCTCCCCACGGCCCCCCTCTCTCTTCCCACGGCCCCCCTCTCTCTCCCCACGGCCCCCCTCTCTCTGCCCCCGGCCCCCCTCTCTCTGCCCCCGGGCCCCCCTCTCTCTCCCCCCGGCCCCCCTCTCTCTCCGCCCGGCCCCCCTCTCTCTCCCCCTGGCCCCCCTCTCTCTCCCGCCGGCCCCCCTCTCTCTCCCGCTGGCCCCCCTCTCTCTCCACCCCGGCCCCCCTCTCTCTCCCCCCGGCCCCCCTCTCTCTCCCCCCGGCCCCCCTCTCTCTGCCCCCGGCCCCCCTCTCTCTGCCCCCGGCCCCCCTCTCTCTGCCCCGGGCCCCCCTCTCTCTCCCCCCGGCCCCCCTCTCTCTCTCCCTGGCCCCCCTCTCTCTCCCCACGGCCCCCCTCTCTCTCCCCCCGGCCGCCCTTTCTCTCCCCCCGGCCCCCCTCTCTCTCCCCCCGGCCCCCCTTTATCTCCCACCGGCCCCCCTCTCTCTCGCCCCCGCCCCCCTCTCTCTCCCCCCGGCCCCCCTTTCTCTCCCACCGGCCCCCCTCTCTCTCGCCCCGGCCCCCCTCTCTCTCCCCCCGGCCCCCTCTCTCTCCCCGCGGCCCCCCTCTCTCTCCCCCCGGCCCCCCTCTCTCTGCCCCCGGGCCCCCTCTATCTGCCCCAGTCCCCCCTCTCTCTGCCGCCGGCCCCCCTCTCTCTACCCCCGGCCCCCCTCTCTCTCCCCCTGGCCCCCCTCTCTCTGCCCCCGGCCCCCCTCTCTCTACCCCCGGCCCCCCTCTCTCTGCCCCGGGCCCCCCTCTCTCTCCCCCCGGCCCCCCTCTCTCTCTCCCTGGCCCCCCTCTCTCTCCCCACGGCCCCCCTCTCTCTCCCCCCGGCCGCCCTTTCTCTCCCCCCGGCCCCCCTCTCTCTCCCCCCGGCCCCCCTTTATCTCCCACCGGCCCCCCTCTCTCTCGCCCCCGCCCCCCTCTCTCTCCCCCCGGCCCCCCTTTCTCTCCCACCGGCCCCCCTCTCTCTCGCCCCGGCCCCCCTCTCTCTCCCCCCGGCCCCCTCTCTCTCCCCGCGGCCCCCCTCTCTCTCCCCCCGGCCCCCCTCTCTCTGCCCCCGGGCCCCCTCTATCTGCCCCAGTCCCCCCTCTCTCTGCCGCCGGCCCCCCTCTCTCTACCCCCGGCCCCCCTCTCTCTCCCCCTGGCCCCCCTCTCTCTGCCCCCGGCCCCCCTCTCTCTGACCCCGGCCCCCCTCTCTCTGCCCCCGGCCCCCCTATCTCTCCCCCCGGCCCCCCTCTCTCTCCTCCCGCCCCCCTCTCTCCCCCCGGCCCCCCTCTCTCTCCCCCTGGCCCCCCTCTCTCTCTTCCCGGCCCCCCTCTCTCTGCCCCCGGCCCCCCTCTCTCTGCCCCCGGCCCCCCTCTCTCTCCCCCCGGCCCCCCTCCCTCTCTCCCCGGCCCCCTCTTTCTCCCCACGGCCCCCCTCTCTCTCCCACCGGCCCCCCTCTCTCTCCCCCCGGCTCCCCTCTCTCTCCCCACGGCCCCTCTCTCTCTCCCCACGGCCCCCCTCTCTCTCCCCCCGGCCCCCCTGTCTCTCCCCCCGGCCCCCCTCTCTCTGCCCCCGGCCCTCCTCTCTCTGCCCCCGGCCCCCCTCTCTCTGTCCCCGCCCCCCTCTCTCTCCCCCCGGCCCCCCTCTCTCTCCCCACGGCCCCCCTCTCTCTCCCCACGGCCCCCCTCTCTCTCCCCACGGCCCCCCTCTCTCTCCCCACGGCCCACCTCTCTCTCCCCACGGCCCCCCTCTCTCTCCGCACGGCCCCCCTCTCTCTCCCCCCGTCCCCCCTCTCTGTGCCCTCGGCCCCCCTCTCTCTGCCCCTGGCCCCCCTCTCTCTGTCCCCGGCCCCCCTCTTTCTCCCCACGGCCCCCCTCTCTCTCCCGCCGGCCCCCCTCCCTCTCCCCCCGGCTCCCCTCTCTCTCCCCACGGCCCCCCTCTCTCTCCCCACGGCCCCCCTCTCTCTCCCCCCGGCTCCCCTGTCTCTCCCCCCGGCCCCCCTCTCTCTCCCCCGGCCCCCCTCTCTCTCCCCCCGGCCCCCCTCTCTCTGCCCCCAGCCCCCCTCTCTCTGCCCCCGGCCCCCCTCTCTCTGCCCCCGGCCCCCCTCTCTCTGCCCCCTTCCCCCCTCTCTCTGCCCCCGGCTCCCCTCTCTCTTCCCCCGGCCCCCCTCTCTCTGCCCTCGGCCCCCCTCTCTCTCCCCCGGCCCCCCTCTCTCTCCCCCCGGCCCCCCTCTCTCTGCCACCGGCCCCCCTCTCTCTGCCCCCGGCCCCCCTCTCTCTCCCCCCGGCCCCCCTCTCTCTGCCCCCGGCCACCCTCTCTCAGCCCCCGGCCCCCCTCTCTCTGTCCCCGGGCCCCCCTCTCTCTCCCCCCGGCCCCCCTCTCTCTCCCCCCGGCCCCCCTCTCTCTCCTCCTGGCCCCCCTCTCTCTCCCGCCGGCCCCCCTCTCTCTCCCGCCGGCCCCCCTCTCTCTCCACCCCGGCCCCCCTCTCTCTCCCCCCAGCCCCCCTCTCTCTCACCCCGGCACCCCTCTCTCTCTTCCCGGCCCCCCTCTCTCTGCCCCCGGCCCCCCTCTCTCTGCCCCGGGCCCCCCTCTCTCTCCCCCCGGCCCCCCTCTCTCTCTCCCTGGCCATCCCTCTCTCTCCCCCCGGCCCCCCTCTCTCTCCCCCCGGCCACCCTCTCTCAGCCCCCGGCCCCCCTCTCTCTGTCCCCGGGCCCCCCTCTCTCTCCCCCCGGCCCCCCTCTCTCTCCCCCCGGCCCCCCTCTCTCTCTTCCTGGCCCCCCTCTCTCTCCCGCCGGCCCCCCTCTCTCTCCCGCCGGCCCCCCTCTCTCTCCACCCCGGCCCCCCTCTCTCTCCCCCCAGCCCCCCTCTCTCTCACCCCGGCACCCCTCTCTCTCTTCCCGGCCCCCCTCTCTCTGCCCCCGGCCCCCCTCTCTCTGCCCCGGGCCCCCCTCTCTCTCCCCCCGGCCCCCCTCTCTCTCTCCCTGGCCCCCCTCTCTCTCCGCCCGGCCCCCCTCTCTCTCCCCCCGGCCGCCCTTTCTCTCCCCCCGGCCCCCCTCTCTCTCCCCCCGGCCCCCCTTTATCTCCCACCGGCCCCCTCTCTCTCGCCCCCGCCCCCCTCTCTCTCCCCCCGGCCCCCCTTTCTCTCCCACCGGCCCCCCTCTCTCTCGCCCCCGGCCCCCCTCTCTCTCCCCCCGGCCCCCTCTCTCTCCCCGCGGCCCCCCTCTCTCTCCCCCCGGCCCCCCTCTCTCTGCCCCCGGGCCCCCTCTATCTGCCCCCGTCCCCTCTCTCTCTGCCGCCGGCCCCCCTCTCTCTACCCCCGGCCCCCCTCTCTCTCCCCCTGGCCCCCCTCTCTCTGCACCCGGCCCCCCTCTCTCTGACCCCGGCCCACCTCTCTCTGCCCCCGGTCCCCCTATCTCTCCCCCCGGCCCCCCTCTCTCTCCCCCCGGCCCCCTCTCTCCCCCCGGCCCCCCTCTCTCTCCCCCCGGCCCCCCTCTCTCTCTTCCCGGCCCCCCTCTCTCTGCCCCCGGCCCCCCTCTCTCTGCCCCCGGCCCCCCTCTCTCTGCCCCCGGCCCCCCTCCCTCTCTCCCCGGCCCCCTCTTTCTCCCCACGGCCCCCCTCTCTCTCCCACCGGCCCCCCTCTCTCTCCCCCCGGCTCCCCTCTCTCTCCCCACGGCCCCCCTCTCTCTCCCCACGGCCCCCCTCTCTCTCCCCCCGTCCCCCCTGTCTCTCCCCCCGGCCCCCCTCTCTCTCCCCCCGGCCCCCCTCTCTCTCCCCCCCGGCCCCCCTCTCTCTGCCCCCGGCCCTCCTCTCTCTGCCCCCGGCCCCCCTCTCTCTGTCCCCGCCCCCCTCTCTCTCCCTACGGCCCCCCTCTCTCTCCCCACGGCCCCCCTCTCTCTCCCCACGGCCCCCCTCTCTCTCCCCACGGCCCCCCTCTCTCTTCCCACGGCCCCCCTCTCTCTCCCCACGGCCCCCCTCTCTCTGCCCCCGGCCCCCCTCTCTCTGCCCCCGGGCCCCCCTCTCTCTCCCCCCGGCCCCCCTCTCTCTCCGCCCGGCCCCCCTCTCTCTCCCCCTGGCCCCCCTCTCTCTCCCGCCGGCCCCCCTCTCTCTCCCGCTGGCCCCCCTCTCTCTCCACCCCGGCCCCCCTCTCTCTCCCCCCGGCCCCCCTCTCTCTCCCCCCGGCCCCCCTCTCTCTGCCCCCGGCCCCCCTCTCTCTGCCCCCGGCCCCCCTCTCTCTGCCCCGGGCCCCCCTCTCTCTCCCCCCGGCCCCCCTCTCTCTCTCCCTGGCCCCCCTCTCTCTCCCCACGGCCCCCCTCTCTCTCCCCCCGGCCGCCCTTTCTCTCCCCCCGGCCCCCCTCTCTCTCCCCCCGGCCCCCCTTTATCTCCCACCGGCCCCCCTCTCTCTCGCCCCCGCCCCCCTCTCTCTCCCCCCGGCCCCCCTTTCTCTCCCACCGGCCCCCCTCTCTCTCGCCCCGGCCCCCCTCTCTCTCCCCCCGGCCCCCTCTCTCTCCCCGCGGCCCCCCTCTCTCTCCCCCCGGCCCCCCTCTCTCTGCCCCCGGGCCCCCTCTATCTGCCCCAGTCCCCCCTCTCTCTGCCGCCGGCCCCCCTCTCTCTACCCCCGGCCCCCCTCTCTCTCCCCCTGGCCCCCCTCTCTCTGCCCCCGGCCCCCCTCTCTCTACCCCCGGCCCCCCTCTCTCTGCCCCGGGCCCCCCTCTCTCTCCCCCCGGCCCCCCTCTCTCTCTCCCTGGCCCCCCTCTCTCTCCCCACGGCCCCCCTCTCTCTCCCCCCGGCCGCCCTTTCTCTCCCCCCGGCCCCCCTCTCTCTCCCCCCGGCCCCCCTTTATCTCCCACCGGCCCCCCTCTCTCTCGCCCCCGCCCCCCTCTCTCTCCCCCCGGCCCCCCTTTCTCTCCCACCGGCCCCCCTCTCTCTCGCCCCGGCCCCCCTCTCTCTCCCCCCGGCCCCCTCTCTCTCCCCGCGGCCCCCCTCTCTCTCCCCCCGGCCCCCCTCTCTCTGCCCCCGGGCCCCCTCTATCTGCCCCAGTCCCCCCTCTCTCTGCCGCCGGCCCCCCTCTCTCTACCCCCGGCCCCCCTCTCTCTCCCCCTGGCCCCCCTCTCTCTGCCCCCGGCCCCCCTCTCTCTGACCCCGGCCCCCCTCTCTCTCCCCCCGGCCCCCCTCCCTCTCTCCCCGGCCCCCTCTTTCTCCCCACGGCCCCCCTCTCTCTCCCACCGGCCCCCCTCTCTCTCCCCCCGGCTCCCCTCTCTCTCCCCACGGCCCCTCTCTCTCTCCCCACGGCCCCCCTCTCTCTCCCCCCGGCCCCCCTGTCTCTCCCCCCGGCCCCCCTCTCTCTGCCCCCGGCCCTCCTCTCTCTGCCCCCGGCCCCCCTCTCTCTGTCCCCGCCCCCCTCTCTCTCCCCCCGGCCCCCCTCTCTCTCCCCACGGCCCCCCTCTCTCTCCCCACGGCCCCCCTCTCTCTCCCCACGGCCCCCCTCTCTCTCCCCACGGCCCACCTCTCTCTCCCCACGGCCCCCCTCTCTCTCCGCACGGCCCCCCTCTCTCTCCCCCCGTCCCCCCTCTCTGTGCCCTCGGCCCCCCTCTCTCTGCCCCTGGCCCCCCTCTCTCTGTCCCCGGCCCCCCTCTTTCTCCCCACGGCCCCCCTCTCTCTCCCGCCGGCCCCCCTCCCTCTCCCCCCGGCTCCCCTCTCTCTCCCCACGGCCCCCCTCTCTCTCCCCACGGCCCCCCTCTCTCTCCCCCCGGCTCCCCTGTCTCTCCCCCCGGCCCCCCTCTCTCTCCCCCGGCCCCCCTCTCTCTCCCCCCGGCCCCCCTCTCTCTGCCCCCAGCCCCCCTCTCTCTGCCCCCGGCCCCCCTCTCTCTGCCCCCGGCCCCCCTCTCTCTGCCCCCTTCCCCCCTCTCTCTGCCCCCGGCTCCCCTCTCTCTTCCCCCGGCCCCCCTCTCTCTGCCCTCGGCCCCCCTCTCTCTCCCCCGGCCCCCCTCTCTCTCCCCCCGGCCCCCCTCTCTCTGCCACCGGCCCCCCTCTCTCTGCCCCCGGCCCCCCTCTCTCTCCCCCCGGCCCCCCTCTCTCTGCCCCCGGCCACCCTCTCTCAGCCCCCGGCCCCCCTCTCTCTGTCCCCGGGCCCCCCTCTCTCTCCCCCCGGCCCCCCTCTCTCTCCCCCCGGCCCCCCTCTCTCTCCTCCTGGCCCCCCTCTCTCTCCCGCCGGCCCCCCTCTCTCTCCCGCCGGCCCCCCTCTCTCTCCACCCCGGCCCCCCTCTCTCTCCCCCCAGCCCCCCTCTCTCTCACCCCGGCACCCCTCTCTCTCTTCCCGGCCCCCCTCTCTCTGCCCCCGGCCCCCCTCTCTCTGCCCCGGGCCCCCCTCTCTCTCCCCCCGGCCCCCCTCTCTCTCTCCCTGGCCATCCCTCTCTCTCCCCCCGGCCCCCCTCTCTCTCCCCCCGGCCACCCTCTCTCAGCCCCCGGCCCCCCTCTCTCTGTCCCCGGGCCCCCCTCTCTCTCCCCCCGGCCCCCCTCTCTCTCCCCCCGGCCCCCCTCTCTCTCCTCCTGGCCCCCCTCTCTCTCCCGCCGGCCCCCCTCTCTCTCCCGCCGGCCCCCCTCTCTCTCCACCCCGGCCCCCCTCTCTCTCCCCCCAGCCCCCCTCTCTCTCACCCCGGCACCCCTCTCTCTCTTCCCGGCCCCCCTCTCTCTGCCCCCGGCCCCCCTCTCTCTGCCCCGGGCCCCCCTCTCTCTCCCCCCGGCCCCCCTCTCTCTCTCCCTGGCCCCCCTCTCTCTCCGCCCGGCCCCCCTCTCTCTCCCCCCGGCCGCCCTTTCTCTCCCCCCGGCCCCCCTCTCTCTCCCCCCGGCCCCCCTTTATCTCCCACCGGCCCCCTCTCTCTCGCCCCCGCCCCCCTCTCTCTCCCCCCGGCCCCCCTTTCTCTCCCACCGGCCCCCCTCTCTCTCGCCCCCGGCCCCCCTCTCTCTCCCCCCGGCCCCCTCTCTCTCCCCGCGGCCCCCCTCTCTCTCCCCCCGGCCCCCCTCTCTCTGCCCCCGGGCCCCCTCTATCTGCCCCCGTCCCCTCTCTCTCTGCCGCCGGCCCCCCTCTCTCTACCCCCGGCCCCCCTCTCTCTCCCCCTGGCCCCCCTCTCTCTGCACCCGGCCCCCCTCTCTCTGACCCCGGCCCACCTCTCTCTGCCCCCGGTCCCCCTATCTCTCCCCCCGGCCCCCCTCTCTCTCCCCCCGGCCCCCTCTCTCCCCCCGGCCCCCCTCTCTCTCCCCCCGGCCCCCCTCTCTCTCTTCCCGGCCCCCCTCTCTCTGCCCCCGGCCCCCCTCTCTCTGCCCCCGGCCCCCCTCTCTCTGCCCCCGGCCCCCCTCCCTCTCTCCCCGGCCCCCTCTTTCTCCCCACGGCCCCCCTCTCTCTCCCACCGGCCCCCCTCTCTCTCCCCCCGGCTCCCCTCTCTCTCCCCACGGCCCCCCTCTCTCTCCCCACGGCCCCCCTCTCTCTCCCCCCGTCCCCCCTGTCTCTCCCCCCGGCCCCCCTCTCTCTCCCCCCGGCCCCCCTCTCTCTCCCCCCCGGCCCCCCTCTCTCTGCCCCCGGCCCTCCTCTCTCTGCCCCCGGCCCCCCTCTCTCTGTCCCCGCCCCCCTCTCTCTCCCTACGGCCCCCCTCTCTCTCCCCACGGCCCCCCTCTCTCTCCCCACGGCCCCCCTCTCTCTCCCCACGGCCCCCCTCTCTTGTCCCACGGCCCCCCTCTCTCTCCCCACGGCCCCCCTCTCTCTGCCCCCGGCCCCCCTCTCTCTGCCCCCGGGCCCCCCTCTCTCTCCCCCCGGCCCCCCTCTCTCTCCGCCCGGCCCCCCTCTCTCTCCCCCTGGCCCCCCTCTCTCTCCCGCCGGCCCCCCTCTCTCTCCCGCTGGCCCCCCTCTCTCTCCACCCCGGCCCCCCTCTCTCTCCCCCCGGCCCCCCTCTCTCTCCCCCCGGCCCCCCTCTCTCTGCCCCCGGCCCCCCTCTCTCTGCCCCCGGCCCCCCTCTCTCTGCCCCGGGCCCCCCTCTCTCTCCCCCCGGCCCCCCTCTCTCTCTCCCTGGCCCCCCTCTCTCTCCCCACGGCCCCCCTCTCTCTCCCCCCGGCCGCCCTTTCTCTCCCCCCGGCCCCCCTCTCTCTCCCCCCGGCCCCCCTTTATCTCCCACCGGCCCCCCTCTCTCTCGCCCCCGCCCCCCTCTCTCTCCCCCCGGCCCCCCTTTCTCTCCCACCGGCCCCCCTCTCTCTCGCCCCGGCCCCCCTCTCTCTCCCCCCGGCCCCCTCTCTCTCCCCGCGGCCCCCCTCTCTCTCCACCCCGGCCCCCCTCTCTCTGCCCCCGGGCCCCCTCTATCTGCCCCAGTCCCCCCTCTCTCTGCCGCCGGCCCCCCTCTCTCTACCCCCGGCCCCCCTCTCTCTCCCCCTGGCCCCCCTCTCTCTGCCCCCGGCCCCCCTCTCTCTGACCCCGGCCCCCCTCTCTCTGCCCCCGGCCCCCCTATCTCTCCCCCCGGCCCCCCTCTCTCTCCTCCCACCCCCCTCTCTCCCCCCGGCCCCCCTCTCTCTCCCCCTGGCCCCCCTCTCTCTCTTCCCGGCCCCCCTCTCTCTGCCCCCGGCCCCCCTCTCTCTGCCCCCGGCCCCCCTCTCTCTGCCCCCGGCCCCCCTCTCTCTCCCCCCGGCCCCCCTCCCTCTCTCCCCGGCCCCCTCTTTCTCCCCACGGCCCCCCTCTCTCTCCCACCGGCCCCCCTCTCTCTCCCCCCGGCTCCCCTCTCTCTCCCCACGGCCCCTCTCTCTCTCCCCACGGCCCCCCTCTCTCTCCCCCCGGCCCCCCTGTCTCTCCCCCCGGCCCCCCTCTCTCTGCCCCCGGCCCTCCTCTCTCTGCCCCCGGCCCCCCTCTCTCTGTCCCCGCCCCCCTCTCTCTCCCCACGGCCCCCCTCTCTCTCCCCACGGCCCCCCTCTCTCTCCCCACGGCCCACCTCTCTCTCCCCACGGCCCCCCTCTCTCTCCGCACGGCCCCCCTCTCTCTCCCCCCGTCCCCCTCTCTGTGCCCTCGGCCCCCCTCTCTCTGCCCCTGGCCCCCCTCTCTCTGTCCCCGGCCCCCCTCTTTCTCCCCACGGCCCCCCTCTCTCTCCCGCCGGCCCCCCTCCCTCTCCCCCCGGCTCCCCTCTCTCTCCCCACGGCCCCCCTCTCTCTCCCCACGGCCCCCCTCTCTCTCCCCCCGGCTCCCCTGTCTCTCCCCCCGGCCCCCCTCTCTCTCCCCCGGCCCCCCTCTCTCTCCCCCCGGCCCCCCTCTCTCTGCCCCCAGCCCCCCTCTCTCTGCCCCCGGCCCCCCTCTCTCTGCCCCCGGCCCCCCTCTCTCTGCCCCCTTCCCCCCTCTCTCTGCCCCCGGCCCCCCTCTCTCTTCCCCCGGCCCCCCTCTCTCTGCCCTCGGCCCCCCTCTCTCTGCCCCCGGCCCCCCTCTCTCTGCCCCCGGGCCCCCCTCTCTCTCCCCCTGGCCCCCCTCTCTCTCCCCCCGGCCCCCCTCTCTCTCCCCCTGGCCCCCCTCTCTCTCCCACCGGTCCCCCTCTCTCTCCCGCCGGCCCCCCTCTCTCTCCACCCCGGCCCGCCTCTCTCTCCCCCCGGCCCCCCTCTCTCTCCCCCCGGCCCCCCTCTCTCTCTTCCCGGCCCCCCTCTCTCTGCCCCCGGCCCCCCTCTCTCTGCCCCCAGCCCCCCTCTCTCTGCCCCGGGCCACCCTCTCTCTCCCCCCGGCCCCCCTCTCTCTCTCCCCGGCCCACCTCTCTCTCCCCCCGGCCCCCCTCTCTCTCCCCCCGGCCGCCCTTTCTCACCCCGGCCCCCCTTTCTCTCCCCCCGGCCCCCCTTTATCTCCCACCGGCCCCCCTCTCTCTCGCCCCCGCCCCCCTCTCTCTCCCCCCGGCCCCCCTTTCTCTCCCACCGGCCCCCCTCTCTCTCGCCCCGGCCCCCCTCTCTCTCCCCCCGGCCCCCTCTCTCTCCGAGGCCCCCCTCTCTCTCCCCCCGGCCCCCCTCTCTCTGCCCCCGGGCCCCCTCTATCTGCCCCCGTCCCCCCTCTCTCTGCCGCCGGCCCCCCTCTCTCTACCCCCGGCTGCCCTCTCTCTCCCCCTGGCCCCACTCTCTCTGCCCCTGGCCCCCCTCTCTCTGACCCCGGCCCCCCTCTCTCTGCCCCCGGCCCCCCTATCTCTCCACCCGGCCCCCCTCTCTCTCACCCCGGCCCCCCTCTCTCTCCCACCGGCCCCCCTCTCTCTCCCCCCGGCCCCCCTCTCTCTCCCCCCGGCCCCCCTCTATCTCCCCCCAGCCCCTCTCTCTTTGCCCTCGGCCCCCCTCTCTCTGCCCCCAGCCCCCTCTCTCTGCCCCTGGCCCCCCTCTCTCTCCCCCCGGCCCCCCTCTCTCTCCCCCCGGCCCCCCTCTCTCTCCTGCCGGGCCCCCTCTCTCTCCCCCCGGCCCCCCTCTCTCTCCCCCCGGCCCCCCTCTCTCTCCCCCCGGCCCCCCTCTCGCTCCCGCCGGCCCCCCTCTCTCTCCCCCCGGCCGCCCTCTCTCTCCCCCCGGCCCCCCTCTCTCTCCCCCAGGCCCCCCTATCTCTCCCCCCGGCCCCCCTCTCTCTCTTCCCGGCCCCCCTCTCTCTGCCCCCGGCCCCCCTCTCTCTGCCCCCGGCCCCCCTCTCTCTGCCCCCGGCCCTCCTCTCTCTCCCCCCGGCCCCCCTCTCTCTCTCTCCGGCCCCCCTCTTTCTCCCCACGGCCCCCCTCTCTCTCCCGCCGGCCCCCCTCTCTCTCCCCCCCTGGCTCCCCTCTCTCTCCCCACGGCCCCCCTCTCTCTCCCCACGGCCCCCTTATCTCTCCCCCCGGCCCCCCTCTCTCTCCCCCCGGCCCCCCTCTCTCTCCCCCCAGCCCCCCTCTCTCTCCCCCCGACCCCCCTCTCTCTGCCCCCGGCCCCCCTCTCTCTGCCCCCGGCCCCCCTCTTTCTGCCCTCGGCCCCCCTCTCTCTGCCCACGGCCCCCCTCTCTCTGCCCCCGGCCCCCCTCTCTCTCCCCCCGGCCCCCCTCTCTCTCCCCACGGCCCCCCTCTCTCTCCCCACGGCCCCGCTCTCTCTCCCCACGGCCCCCCTCTCTCTCCACCGCCCCCCTCTCTCTCCAAGGCACCCTTCTCTCTCCCCACGGACCCCTCTCTCTCCCACCGGCCCCCCTCTCTCTAGCCCCGGCCCCCCTCTCTCTCCCCCTGGCCCCCTCTCTCTCCCCGCAGCCCCCCTCTCTATCCCCCCGGCCCCCCTCTCTCTGCCCCCGGCCCCCCTCTCTCTGCCCTCGGCCCCCCTCTCTCTGCCCCCAGCCCCCCTCTCTCTGCCCCCGGCCCCCTCTCTCTCCCCCCGGCCCCCCTCTCTCTGCCCCAGGCCCACCTCTCTCTGCCGCCCGCCCCCCTCTCTCTGCCTCCGGGCCTCCCTCTCTCTCATCCCCGGACCCCCTCTCTCTCCCCCCGGCCCCCCTCTCTCTCCCCCTGGCCCCACTCTCTCTCTCGCCGGCCCCCCTCTCTCTCCCGCCGGCCCCCCTCTCTCTCCCCCCGGCCCCCTTCTCTCTCCCCCCGGCCCACTCTCTCTCCCCCCGGCCCCCCTCTCTCTCCCCCCGGCCCCCCTCTCTCTCTTCCCGGCCCCCCTCTCTCTGCCCCCGGCCCCCCTCTCTCTGCACGCGGCCCCCCTCTCTCTGCCCCCGGCCCCCCTCTCTCTCCCCCCGGCCCCCCTCTCTCTCCCCGGCCCCCCTCTCTCTCACCCCGGCCCCCCTCTCTCTCCCCCCGGCCGCCCTCTCTCTCACCCCGGCCCCCCTCTCTCTCCCCCCGGCCCCTCTTTCTCTCCCACCGGCCCCCCTCTCTCTCGCCCCGGCCCCCCTCTCTCTCCCCCCGGCCCCCTCTCTCTCCCCGCGGCCCCCCTCTCTCTCCCCCCGGCCCCCCTCTCTCTGCCCCCGGGCCCCCTCTATCTGCCCCCGTCCCCCCTCTCTCTGCCCCCGGCCCCCCTCTCTTTCCCCCTGGCCCCACTATCTCTGCCCCCGGCCCCCCTCTCTCTGCCCCCGGCCCCCCTCTCTCTGCCTCCGGCCCCCCTATCTCTCCCCCCGGCCCCCCTCTCTCTCCCCCCGGCCCCCCTCTCTCTCCCCCCGGCCCCCCTCTCTCTCCCCCCAGCCCCCCTCTCTCTGCCCCCGGCCCCCCTCTCTCTGCCCCCGGCCCCCCTCTCTCTCCCCCCGGCCCCCCTCTCTCTCCCCGGCCCCCCTCTCTCTCACCCCGGCCCCCCTCTCTCTCCCCCCGGCCGCCCTCTCTCTCACCCCGGCCCCCCTCTCTCTCCCCCCGGCCCCTCTTTCTCTCCCACCGGCCCCCCTCTCTCTCGCCCCGGCCCCCCTCTCTCTCCCCCCGGCCCCCTCTCTCTCCCCGCGGCCCCCCTCTCTCTCCCCCCGGCCCCCCTCTCTCTGCCCCCGGGCCCCCTCTATCTGCCCCCGTCCCCCCTCTCTCTGCCCCCGGCCCCCCTCTCTCTCCCCCTGGCGCCACTCTCTCTGCCCCCGGCCCCCCTCTCTCTGCCCCCGGCCCCCCTCTCTCTGCCTCCGGCCCCCCTATCTCTCCCCCCGGCCCCCCTCTCTCTCCCCCCGGCCCCCCTCTCTCTCCCCCCGGCCCCCCTCTCTCTCCCCCCGGCCCCCCTCTCTCTCCCCCCAGCCCCCCTCTCTCTGCCCCCGGCCCCCCTCTCTCTGCCCCCGGCCCCCTCTCTCTGCCCCCGGCCCCCCTCTCTCTCTCCCCGGCCCCCCTCTCTTTCCCCCCGGCCCCCCTCTCTCTCCCGCCGGCCCCCCTCTCTCTCCCCCCGGCCCCCCTCTCTCTCCCGCCGGCCCCCCTCTCTCTCCCCCCGGCCCCCCTCTCTCTCCCCCCGGCCCCCCTCTCTCTCCCCCCGGCCCCCCTCTCTCTCCCGCCGGCCCCCCTCTCTCTCCCCCCGGCCCCCCTCTCTCTCCCGCCGGCCCCCCTCTCTCTCCCCCCGGCTCCCGTCTCTCTCCCGCCGGCCCCCCTCTCTCTCCCGCCGGCCCCCCTCTCTCTCCCCCCGGCCCCCCTCTCTCTCCCCCCGGCCCCCCTCTCTCTCCCCCTTGCCCCCCTCTCTCTCCCCCCGGCCCCCCTCTCTCTGCCCCCGGGCCCCCTCTATCTACCCCCGTCCTGCCTCTCTCTGCCCCCGGCCCCCCTCTCTCTCCCCCTGACCCCCCTCTCTGTGCCCCCGGCCCCCCTCTCTCTCCCGCCGGCCCCCCTCTCTCTCCCCCCGGCCCCCCTCTCTCTCCCGCCGGCCCCCCTCTCTCTCCCCCCGGCTCCCCTCTCTCTCCCGCCGGCCCCCCTCTCTCTCCCCACGGCCCCCTCTCTCTCTCCCCCCGGCCCCCCTCTCTCTCCCGCTGGCACCCCTCTCTCTCCCCCCGGCCGCCCTCTCTCTGCCCCCGGGCCCCCTCTATCTGCCCCCATCCCCCCTCTCTCTGCCCCCGGCCCCCCTCTCTCTCCCCCTGGCCCCCCTCTCTCTGCCCCCGGCCCCCCTCTCTCTGCCCCCGCCCCCCCTCTCTCTGCCTCCGGCCCCCCTATCTCTCCCCCCCGCCCCCCTCTCTCTCCCCCCGGCCCCCCTCTCTCTCCCCCCGGCCCCCCTCTCTCTCCCCCTGGCCCCCCTCTCTCTGCCCGCGGCCCCCCTCTCTCTGCCCCCGCCCCCCCTCTCTCTGCCTCCGGCCCCCCTATCTCTCCCCCCCGCCCCCCTCTCTCTCCCCCCGGCCCCCCTCTCTCTCCCGCCGGCCCCCCTCTCTCTCCCCACGGCCCCCTCTCTCTCTCCCCCCGGCCCCCCTCTCTCTCCCCCTGGCCCCCCTCTCTCTGCCCCCGGCCCCCGTCTCTCTGCCCCCGGCCCCCTCTCTCTGCCCCCGGCCCCCCTCTCTCTCCCGCCGGCCCCCCTCTCTCTCCCCCCGGCTCCCCTCTCTCTCCCGCCGGCCCCCCTCTCTCTCCCCACGGCCCCCTCTCTCTCTCCCCCCGGCCCCCCTCTCTCTCCCCCTGGCCCCCCTCTCTCTCCCCCCGGCCGCCCTCTCTCTGCCCCCGGGCCCCCTCTATCTGCCCCCATCCCCCCTCTCTCTGCCCCCGGCCCCCCTCTCTCTCCCCCTGGCCCCCCTCTCTCTGCCCCCGGCCCCCCTCTCTCTGCCCCCGCCCCCCCTCTCTCTGCCTCCGGCCCCCCTATCTCTCCCCCCCGCCCCCCTCTCTCTCCCCCCGGCCCCCCTCTCTCTCCCCCCGGCCCCCCTCTCTCTGCCCCCAGCCCCCCTCTTTCTCCCCCCGGCCCCCCTCTCTCTCCCCCCAGCCCCCCTCTCTCTGCCCCCGGCCCCCGTCTCTCTGCCCCCGGCCCCCTCTCTCTGCCCCCGGCCCCCCTCTCTCTCCCCGGCCCCCCTCTCTCTCACCCCGGCCCCCCTCTCTCTCCCCCCGGCCGCCCTCTCTCTCACCCCGGCCCCCCTCTCTCTCCCCCCGGCCCCTCTTTCTCTCCCACCGGCCCCCCTCTCTCTCGCCCCGGCCCCCCTCTCTCTCCCCCCGGCCCCCTCTCTCTCCCCGCGGCCCCCCTCTCTCTCCCCCCGGCCCCCCTCTCTCTGCCCCCGGGCCCCCTCTATCTGCCCCCGTCCCCCCTCTCTCTGCCCCCGGCCCCCCTCTCTCTCCCCCTGGCGCCACTCTCTCTGCCCCCGGCCCCCCTCTCTCTGCCCCCGGCCCCCCTCTCTCTGCCTCCGGCCCCCCTATCTCTCCCCCCGGCCCCCCTCTCTCTCCCCCCGGCCCCCCTCTCTCTCCCCCCGGCCCCCCTCTCTCTCCCCCCGGCCCCCCTCTCTCTCCCCCCAGCCCCCCTCTCTCTGCCCCCGGCCCCCCTCTCTCTGCCCCCGGCCCCCTCTCTCTGCCCCCGGCCCCCCTCTCTCTCTCCCCGGCCCCCCTCTCTTTCCCCCCAGCCCCCCTCTCTCTCCCGCCGGCCCCCCTCTCTCTCCCCCCGGCCCCCCTCTCTCTCCCGCCGGCCCCCCTCTCTCTCCCCCCGGCCCCCCTCTCTCTCCCCCCGGCCCCCCTCTCTCTCCCCCCGCCCCCCCTCTCTCTCCCGCCGGCCCCCCTCTCTCTCCCCCCGGCCCCCCTCTCTCTCCCGCCGGCCCCCCTCTCTCTCCCCCCGGCTCCCGTCTCTCTCCCGCCGGCCCCCCTCTCTCTCCCGCCGGCCCGCCTCTCTCTCCCCCCGGACCCCCTCTCTCTCCCCCCGGCCCCCCTCTCTCTCCCCCTGGCCCCCCTCTCTCTCCCCCCGGCCCCCCTCTCTCTGCCCCCGGGCCCCCTCTATCTACCCCCGTCCCGCCTCTCTCTGCCCCCGGCCCCCCTCTCTCTCCCCCTGACCCCCCTCTCTGTGCCCCCGGCCCCCCTCTCTCTCCCGCCGGCCCCCCTCTCTCTCCCCCCGGCCCCCCTCTCTCTCCCGCCGGCCCCCCTCTCTCTCCCCCCGGCTCCCCTCTCTCTCCCGCCGGCCCCCCTCTCTCTCCCCACGGCCCCCTCTCTCTCTCCCCCCGGCCCCCCTCTCTCTCCCGCTGGCACCCCTCTCTCTCCCCCCGGCCGCCCTCTCTCTGCCTCCGGGCCCCCTCTATCTGCCCCCATCCCCCCTCTCTCTGCCCCCGGCCCCCCTCTCTCCCCCCTGGCCCCCCTCTCTCTGCCCCCGGCCCCCCTCTCTCTGCCCCCGCCCCCCCTCTCTCTGCCTCCGGCCCCCCTATCTCTCCCCCCCGCCCCCCTCTCTCTCCCCCCGGCCCCCCTCTCTCTCCCCCCGGCCCCCCTCTCTCTCCCCCTGGCCCCCCTCTCTCTGCCCGCGGCCCCCCTCTCTCTGCCCCCGCCCCCCCTCTCTCTGCCTCCGGCCCCCCTATCTCTCCCCCCCGCCCCCCTCTCTCTCCCCCCGGCCCCCCTCTCTCTCCCCCCGGCCCCCCTCTCTCTCCCCCCAGCCCCCCTATTTCTCCCCCCGGCCCCCCTCTCTCTCCCCCCATCCCCCCTCTCTCTGCCCCCGGCCCCCGTCTCTCTGCCCCCGGCCCCCTCTCTCTGCCCCCGGCCCCCCTCTCTCTCCCGCCGGCCCCCCTCTCTCTCCCCCCGGCTCCCCTCTCTCTCCCGCCGGCCCCCCTCTCTCTCCCCACGGCCCCCTCTCTCTCTCCCCCCGGCCCCCCTCTCTCTCCCCCTGGCCCCCCTCTCTCTCCCCCCGGCCGCCCTCTCTCTGCCCCCGGGCCCCCTCTATCTGCCCCCATCCCCCCTCTCTCTGCCCCCGGCCCCCCTCTCTCTCCCCCTGGCCCCCCTCTCTCTGCCCCCGGCCCCCCTCTCTCTGCCCCCGCCCCCCCTCTCTCTGCCTCCGGCCCCCCTATCTCTCCCCCCCGCCCCCCTCTCTCTCCCCCCGGCCCCCCTCTCTCTCCCCCCGGCCCCCCTCTCTCTCCCCCCAGCCCCCCTCTTTCTCCCCCCGGCCCCCCTCTCTCTCCCCCCAGCCCCCCTCTCTCTGCCCCCGGCCCCCGTCTCTCTGCCCCCGGCCCCCTCTCTCTGCCCCCGGCCCCCCTCTCTCTCCCCCCGGCCCCCCCTCTCTCTCCCCCCGGCCCCCCTCTCTCTCCCGCCGGCCCCCCTCTCTCTCCCCCCGGCCACCCTCTCTCTCCCCCCGGCCCCCCTCTCTCTCCCCCCGGCCCCCCTCTCTCTCCCGCCGGCCCCCCTCTCTCTCCCCCCGGCCCCCCTCTCTCTCCCGCCGGCCCCCCTCTCTCTCCCCCCGGCTCCCCTCTCTCTCCCGCCGGCCCCCCTCTCTCTCCTGCCGGCCCCCCTCTCTCTCCCCCCGGCCCCCCTCTCTCTCCCCCCGGCCCCCCTCTCTCTCCCCCTGGCAACCCTCTCTCTCCCCCCAGCCCCCCTCTCTCCCCCCGGCCCCCCTCTCTCTCCCCCCGGCCCCCTTCTCTCTGCCCCCGGCCACCATCTCTATCCCCCCGGCCCCCCACTCGCTCCCCCCGGCCCCTCACTCTCTCCCCCCGGCCCCCCTCTCTCTCCCCCCGGCCCCCCTCTCTCTCCCCCCAGCCCCCCTCTCTCTCCCCCCGGCCCCCCTCTCTCTCCCCCCGGCCCCCCTCTCTCTCCCCCCGGCCCCCCTCTCTCTCCCCCATGCCCCCCTCTCTCTGCCCCCGGCCCCCCTCTCTCTGCCCCCGGCCCCCTCTCTCTGCCCCCGGCCCCCCTCTCTCTCCCTCCGGCCCCCCTCTCTCTCCCCCCGGCCCCCCTCTCTCTCCCGCCGGCCCCCCTCTCTCTCCCCCCGGCCCCCTCTCTCTCCCCCCGGCCCCCCTCTCTCTCCCCCCGGCCCCCCTCTCTCTCCTGCTGGCCCCCCTCTCTCTCCCCCTGGCCCCCCTCTCTCTCCCGCCGGCCCCCCTCTCTCTCCCCCCGGCCCCCCTCTCTCTTCCCCCGGCCCCCCTCTCTCTCCCCCCGACCCCCCTCTCTCTCCCGCCGGCCCCCCTCTCTCTCCCCCCGGCCCCCCTCTCTCTCCCGCCGGCCCCCCTCTCTCTCCCCCCGGCTCCCCTCTCTCTCCCGCCGGCCCCCCTCTCTCTCCCCACGACCCCCTCTCTCTCTTCCCCCGGCCCCCCTCTCTCTCCCCCTGGCCCCACTCTCTCTCCCCCCGGCCGCCCTCTCTCTGCCGCCGGGCCCCCTCTATCTGCCCCCGTCCCCCCTCTCTCTGCCCCCGGCCCCCCTCTCTCTCCCCCTGGCCCCCCTCTCTCTGCCCCCGGCCCCCCTCTCTCTGCCCCCGCCCCCCCTCTCTCTGCCTCCGGCCCCCCTATCTCTCCCCCCCGCCCCCCTCTCTCTCCCCCCGGCCCCCCTCTCTCTCCCCCCGGCCCCCCTCTCTCTCCCCCCGGCCCCCCTCTTTCTCCCCCCGGCCCCCCTCTCTCTCCCCCCAGCCCCCCTCTCTCTGCCCCCGGCCCCCGTCTCTCTGCCCCCGGCCCCCTCTCTCTGCCCCTGGCCCCCCTCTCTCTCCCCCCGGCCCCCCCTCTCTCTCCTCCCGGCCCCCCTCTCTCTCCCGCCGGCCCCCCTCTCTCTCCCCCCGGCCCCCCTCTCTCTCCCCCCGGCCCCCCTCTCTCTCCCCCCGGCCCCCCTCTCTCTCCCCCCGGCCCCCCTCTCTCTCCCGCCGGCCCCCCTCTCTCTCCCCCCGGCCCCCCTCTCTCTCCCGCCGGCCCCCCTCTCTCTCCCCCCGGCTCCCCTCTCTCTCCCGCCGGCCCCCCTCTCTCTCCCGCCGGCCCCCCTCTCTCTACCCCCGGCCCCCCTCTCTCTCCCCCCGGCCCCCCTCTCTCTCCCCATGGCTCCCCTCTCTCTCCCCCCAGCCCCCCTCTCTCTGCCCCCGCCCCCCCTCTCTCTGCCTCCGGCCCCCCTATCTCTCCCCCCCGCCCCCCTCTCTCTCCCCCCGGCCCCCCTCTCTCTCCCCCCGGCCCCCCTCTCTCTCCCCCCAGCCCCCCTCTTTCTCCCCCCGGCCCCCCTCTCTCTCCCCCCAGCCCCCCTCTCTCTGCCCCCGGCCCCCGTCTCTCTGCCCCCGGCCCCCTCTCTCTGCCCCCGGCCCCCCTCTCTCTCCCCCCGGCCCCCCCTCTCTCTCCCCCCGGCCCCCCTCTCTCTCCCGCCGGCCCCCCTCTCTCTCCCCCCGGCCACCCTCTCTCTCCCCCCGGCCCCCCTCTCTCTCCCCCCGGCCCCCCTCTCTCTCCCGCCGGCCCCCCTCTCTCTCCCCCCGGCCCCCCTCTCTCTCCCGCCGGCCCCCCTCTCTCTCCCCCCGGCTCCCCTCTCTCTCCCGCCGGCCCCCCTCTCTCTCCTGCCGGCCCCCCTCTCTCTCCCCCCGGCCCCCCTCTCTCTCCCCCCGGCCCCCCTCTCTCTCCCCCTGGCAACCCTCTCTCTCCCCCCAGCCCCCCTCTCTCCCCCCGGCCCCCCTCTCTCTCCCCCCGGCCCCCTTCTCTCTGCCCCCGGCCACCATCTCTATCCCCCCGGCCCCCCACTCGCTCCCCCCGGCCCCTCACTCTCTCCCCCCGGCCCCCCTCTCTCTCCCCCCGGCCCCCCTCTCTCTCCCCCCAGCCCCCCTCTCTCTCCCCCCGGCCCCCCTCTCTCTCCCCCCGGCCCCCCTCTCTCTCCCCCCGGCCCCCCTCTCTCTCCCCCATGCCCCCCTCTCTCTGCCCCCGGCCCCCCTCTCTCTGCCCCCGGCCCCCTCTCTCTGCCCCCGGCCCCCCTCTCTCTCCCTCCGGCCCCCCTCTCTCTCCCCCCGGCCCCCCTCTCTCTCCCGCCGGCCCCCCTCTCTCTCCCCCCGGCCCCCTCTCTCTCCCCCCGGCCCCCCTCTCTCTCCCCCCGGCCCCCCTCTCTCTCCTGCTGGCCCCCCTCTCTCTCCCCCTGGCCCCCCTCTCTCTCCCGCCGGCCCCCCTCTCTCTCCCCCCGGCCCCCCTCTCTCTTCCCCCGGCCCCCCTCTCTCTCCCCCCGACCCCCCTCTCTCTCCCGCCGGCCCCCCTCTCTCTCCCCCCGGCCCCCCTCTCTCTCCCGCCGGCCCCCCTCTCTCTCCCCCCGGCTCCCCTCTCTCTCCCGCCGGCCCCCCTCTCTCTCCCCACGACCCCCTCTCTCTCTTCCCCCGGCCCCCCTCTCTCTCCCCCTGGCCCCACTCTCTCTCCCCCCGGCCGCCCTCTCTCTGCCGCCGGGCCCCCTCTATCTGCCCCCGTCCCCCCTCTCTCTGCCCCCGGCCCCCCTCTCTCTCCCCCTGGCCCCCCTCTCTCTGCCCCCGGCCCCCCTCTCTCTGCCCCCGCCCCCCCTCTCTCTGCCTCCGGCCCCCTATCTCTCCCCCCCGCCCCCCTCTCTCTCCCCCCGGCCCCCCTCTCTCTCCCCCCGGCCCCCCTCTCTCTCCCCCCGGCCCCCCTCTTTCTCCCCCCGGCCCCCCTCTCTCTCCCCCCAGCCCCCCTCTCTCTGCCCCCGGCCCCCGTCTCTCTGCCCCCGGCCCCCTCTCTCTGCCCCTGGCCCCCCTCTCTCTCCCCCCGGCCCCCCCTCTCTCTCCTCCCGGCCCCCCTCTCTCTCCCGCCGGCCCCCCTCTCTCTCCCCCCGGCCCCCCTCTCTCTCCCCCCGGCCCCCCTCTCTCTCCCCCCGGCCCCCCTCTCTCTCCCCCCGGCCCCCCTCTCTCTCCCGCCGGCCCCCCTCTCTCTCCCCCCGGCCCCCCTCTCTCTCCCGCCGGCCCCCCTCTCTCTCCCCCCGGCTCCCCTCTCTCTCCCGCCGGCCCCCCTCTCTCTCCCGCCGGCCCCCCTCTCTCTACCCCCGGCCCCCCTCTCTCTCCCCCCGGCCCCCCTCTCTCTCCCCATGGCTCCCCTCTCTCTCCCCCCAGCCCCCCTCTCTCCCCCCGGCCCCCCTCTCTCTCCCCCCGGCCCCCTTCTCTCTGCCCCCGGCCACCCTCTCTATCCCCCCGGCCCCCCACTCTCTCCCCCCGGCCCCTCACTCTCTCCCCCCGGCCCCCCTCTCTCTCCCCCCGGCCCCCCTCTCTCTCCCCCCAGCCCCCCTCTCTCTGTGCCCGGCCCCCCTCTCTCTGCCCCCGGCCCCCTCTCTCTGCCCCCGGCCCCCCTCTCTCTCCCCCCGGCCCCCCTCTCTCTCCCCCCGGCCCCCCTCTCTCTCCCGCCGGCCCCCCTCTCTCTCCCCCCGGCCCTCCTCTCTCTCCCACCGGCCCCCCTCTCTCTCCCCCCGGCCCCCCTCTCTCTCCCCCCGGCCCCCCTCTCTCTCCCGCCGGCCCCCCTCTCTCTCCCCCCGGCTCCCCTCTCTCTCCCGCCGGCCCCCCTCTCTCTCCTGCCGGCCCCCCTCTCTCTCCCCCCGGCCCCCCTCTCTCTCCCCCCGGCCCCCCTCTCTCTCCCCACGGCCCCCTCTCTCTCTCCCCCCGGCCCCCCTCTCTCTCCCCCTGGCCCCCCTCTCTCTCCCCCCGGCCGCCCTCTCTCTGCCCCCGGGCCCCCTCTATCTGCCCCCGTCCCCCCTCTCTCTGCCCCCGGCCCCCCTCTCTCTCCCCCTGGCCCCCCTCTCTCTGCCCCCGGCCCCCCTCTCTCTGCCCCCGCCCCCCCTCTCTCTGCCTCCGGCCCCCCTATCTCTCCCCCCTTCCCCCCTCTCTCTCCCACCGGCCCCCCTCTCTCTCCCCCCGGCCCCCCTCTTTCTCCCCCCGGCCCCCCTCTCTCTCCCCCCAGCCCCCCTCTCTCTGCCCCCGGCCCCCGTCTCTTTGCCCCCGGCCCCCTCTCTCTGCCCCCGGCCCCCCTCTCTCTCCCCCCGGCCCCCCCTCTCTCTCCCCCCGGCCCACCTCTCTCTCCCCCCGGCCCCCCTCTCACTCCCGCCAGCCCCCCTCTCTCTCCCCCCGGCCCCCCTCTCTCTCCCGCCGGCCCCCCTCTCTCTCCCCCCGGCTCCCCTCTCTCTGCCCCCGGCCCCCCTCTCTCTGCCCCCGCCCCCCCTCTCTCTGCCTCCGGCCCCCCTATCTCTCCCCCCCGCCCCCCTCTCTCTCCCCCCGGCCCCCCTCTCTCTCCCCCCGGCCCCCCTCTCTCTCCCTCCAGCCCCCCTCTTTCTCCCCCCGGCCCCCCTCTCTCTCCCCCCAGCCCCCCTCTCTCTCCCCCCGGCCCCCCTCTCTCTCCCCCCGGCCCCCCTCTCTCTCCCCACGGCCCCCTCTCTCTCTCCCCCCGGCCCCCCTCTCTCTCCCCCTGGCCCCCCTCTCTCTCCCCCCGGCCGCCCTCTCTCTGCCCCCGGGCCCCCTCTATCTGCCCCCGTCCCCCCTCTCTCTGCCCCCGGCCCCCCTCTCTCTCCCCCTGGCCCCCCTCTCTCTGCCCCCGGCCCCCCTCTCTCTGCCCCCGCCCCCCCTCTCTCTGCCTCCGGCCCCCCTATCTCTCCCCCCTTCCCCCCTCTCTCTCCCACCGGCCCCCCTCTCTCTCCCCCCGGCCCCCCTCTTTCTCCCCCCGGCCCCCCTCTCTCTCCCCCCAGCCCCCCTCTCTCTGCCCCCGGCCCCCGTCTCTTTGCCCCCGGCCCCCTCTCTCTGCCCCCGGCCCCCCTCTCTCTCCCCCCGGCCCCCCCTCTCTCTCCCCCCGGCCCACCTCTCTCTCCCCCCGGCCCCCCTCTCACTCCCGCCAGCCCCCCTCTCTCTCCCCCCGGCCCCCCTCTCTCTCCCGCCGGCCCCCCTCTCTCTCCCCCCGGCTCCCCTCTCTCTGCCCCCGGCCCCCCTCTCTCTGCCCCCGCCCCCCCTCTCTCTGCCTCCGGCCCCCCTATCTCTCCCCCCCGCCCCCCTCTCTCTCCCCCCGGCCCCCCTCTCTCTCCCCCCGGCCCCCCTCTCTCTCCCTCCAGCCCCCCTCTTTCTCCCCCCGGCCCCCCTCTCTCTCCCCCCAGCCCCCCTCTCTCTGCCCCCGGCCCCCGTCTCTCTGCCCCCGGCCCCCTCTCTCTGCCCCCGGCCCCCCTCTCTCTCCCCCCGGCCCCCCCTCTCTCTCCCCCCGGCCCCCCTCTCTCTCCCGCCGGCCCCCCTCTCTCTCCCCCCGGCCACCCTCTCTCTCCCCCCGGCCCCCCTCTCTCTCCCCCCGGCCCCCCTCTCTCTCCCGCCGGCCCCCCTCTCTCTCCCCCCGGCCCCCCTCTCTCTCCCGCCGGCCCCCCTCTCTCTCCCCCCGGCTCCCCTCTCTCTCCCGCCGGCCCCCCTCTCTCTCCTGCCGGCCCCCCTCTCTCTCCCCCGGGCCCCCCTCTCTCTCCCCCCGGCCCCCCTCTCTCTCCCCCTGGCAACCCTCTCTCTCCCCCCAGCCCCCCTCTCTCCCCCCGGCCCCCCTCTCTCTCCCCCCGGCCCCCTTCTCTCTGCCCCCGGCCACCATCTCTATCCCCCGGCCCCCCACTCGCTCCCCCCGGCCCCTCACTCTCTCCCCCCGGCCCCCCTCTCTCTCCCCCCGGCCCCCCTCTCTCTCCCCCCAGCCCCCCTCTCTCTCCCCCCGGCCCCCCTCTCTCTCCCCCCGGCCCCCCTCTCTCTCCCCCCGGCCCCCCTCTCTCTCCCCCAAGCCCCCCTCTCTCTGCCCCCGGCCCCCCTCTCTCTGCCCCCGGCCCCCTCTCTCTGCCCCCGGCCCCCCTCTCTCTCCCCCCGGCCCCCCTCTCTCTCCCCCCGGCCCCCCTCTCTCTCCCGCCGGCCCCCCTCTCTCTCCCCCCGGCCCCCTCTCTCTCCCCCCGGCCCCCCTCTCTCTCCCCCCGGCCCCCCTCTCTCTCCTGCCGGCCCCCCTCTCTCTCCCCCTGGCCCCCCTCTCTCTCCCGCCGGCCCCCCTCTCTCTCCCCCCGGCCCCCCTCTCTCTTCCCCCGGCCCCCCTCTCTCTCCCCCCGACCCCCCTCTCTCTCCCGCCGGCCCCCCTCTCTCTCCCCCCGGCCCCCCTCTCTCTCCCGCCGGCCCCCCTCTCTCTCCCCCCGGCTCCCCTCTCTCTCCCGCCGGCCCCCCTCTCTCTCCCCACGACCCCCTCTCTCTCTTCCCCCGGCCCCCCTCTCTCTCCCCCTGGCCCCCCTCTCTCTCCCCCCGGCCGCCCTCTCTCTGCCCCCGGGCCCCCTCTATCTGCCCCCGTCCCCCCTCTCTCTGCCCCCGGCCCCCCTCTCTCTCCCCCTAGCCCCCCTCTCTCTGCCCCCGGCCCCCCTCTCTCTGCCCCCGCCCCCCCTCTCTCTGCCTCCGGCCCCCCTATCTCTCCCCCCCGCCCCCCTCTCTCTCCCCCCGGCCCCCCTCTCTCTCCCCCCAGCCCCCCTCTCTCTGCCCCCGGCCCCCGTCTCTCTGCCCCCGGCCCCCTCTCTCTGCCCCCGGCCCCCCTCTCTCTCCCCCCGGCCCCCCCTCTCTCTCCCCCCGGCCCCCCTCTCTCTCCCGCCGGCCCCCCTCTCTCTCCCCCCGGCCCCCCTCTCTCTCCCCCCGGCCCCCCTCTCTCTCCCGCCAGCCCCCCTCTCTCTCCCCCCGGCCCCCCTCTCTCTCCCGCCGGCCCCCCTCTCTCTCCCCCCGGCTCCCCTCTCTCTGCCCCCGGCCCCCCTCTCTCTGCCCCCGCCCCCCCTCTCTCTGCCTCCGGCCCACCTATCTCTCCCCCCCGCCCCCCTCTCTCTCCCCCCGGCCCCCCTCTCTCTCCCCCCGGCCCCCCTCTCTCTCCCCCCAGCCCCCCTCTTTCTCCCCCCGGCCCCCCTCTCTCTCCCCCCAGCCCCCCTCTCTCTGCCCCCGGCCCCCGTCTCTCTGCCCCCGGCCCCCTCTCTCTGCCCCCGGCCCCCCTCTCTCTCCCCCCGGCCCCCCCTCTCTCTCCCCCCGGCCCCCCTCTCTCTCCCGCCGGCCCCCCTCTCTCTCCCCCCGGCCACCCTCTCTCTCCCCCCGGCCCCCCTCTCTCTCCCCCCGGCCCCCCTCTCTCTCCCGCCGGCCCCCCTCTCTCTCCCCCCGGCCCCCCTCTCTCTCCCGCCGGCCCCCCTCTCTCTCCCCCCGGCTCCCCTCTCTCTCCCGCCGGCCCCCCTCTCTCTCCTGCCGGCCCCCCTCTCTCTCCCCCCGGCCCCCCTCTCTCTCCCCCCGGCCCCCCTCTCTCTCCCCCTGGCAACCCTCTCTCTCCCCCCAGCCCCCCTCTCTCCCCCCGGCCCCCCTCTCTCTCCCGCCGGCCCCCTTCTCTCTGCCCCCGGCCACCATCTCTATCCCCCCGGCCCCCCACTCGCTCCCCCCGGCCCCTCACTCTCTCCCCCCGGCCCCCCTCTCTCTCCCCCCGGCCCCCCTCTCTCTCCCCCCAGCCCCCCTCTCTCTCCCCCCGGCCCCCCTCTCTCTCCCCCCGGCCCCCCTCTCTCTCCCCCCGGCCCCCCTCTCTCTCCCCCAAGCCCCCCTCTCTCTGCCCCGGCCCCCCTCTCTCTGCCCCCGGCCCCCTCTCTCTGCCCCCGGCCCCCCTCTCTCTCCCCCCGGCCCCCCTCTCTCTCCCCCCGGCCCCCCTCTCTCTCCCGCCGGCCCCCCTCTCTCTCCCCCCGGCCCCCTCTCTCTCCCCCCGGCCCCCCTCTCTCTCCCCCCGGCCCCCCTCTCTCTCCTGCCGGCCCCCCTCTCTCTCCCCCTGGCCCCCCTCTCTCTCCCGCCGGCCCCCCTCTCTCTCCCCCCGGCCCCCCTCTCTCTTCCCCCGGCCCCCCTCTCTCTCCCCCCGACCCCCCTCTCTCTCCCGCCGGCCCCCCTCTCTCTCCCCCCGGCCCCCCTCTCTCTCCCGCCGGCCCCCCTCTCTCTCCCCCCGGCTCCCCTCTCTCTCCCGCCGGCCCCCCTCTCTCTCCCCACGACCCCCTCTCTCTCTTCCCCCGGCCCCCCTCTCTCTCCCCCTGGCCCCCCTCTCTCTCCCCCCGGCCGCCCTCTCTCTGCCCCCGGGCCCCCTCTATCTGCCCCCGTCCCCCCTCTCTCTGCCCCCGGCCCCCCTCTCTCTCCCCCTGGCCCCCCTCTCTCTGCCCCCGGCCCCCCTCTCTCTGCCCCCGCCCCCCCTCTCTCTGCCTCCGGCCCCCCTATCTCTCCCCCCCGCCCCCCTCTCTCTCCCCCCGGCCCCCCTCTCTCTCCCCCCGGCCCCCCTCTCTCTCCCCCCGGCCCCCCTCTTTCTCCCCCCGGCCCCCCTCTCTCTCCCCCCAGCCCCCCTCTCTCTGCCCCCGGCCCCCGTCTCTCTGCCCCCGGCCCCCTCTCTCTGCCCCTGGCCCCCCTCTCTCTCCCCCCGGCCCCCCCTCTCTCTCCCCCCGGCCCCCCTCTCTCTCCCGCCGGCCCCCCTCTCTCTCCCCCCGGCCCCCCTCTCTCTCCCCCCGGCCCCCCTCTCTCTCCCCCCGGCCCCCCTCTCTCTCCCCCCGGCCCCCCTCTCTCTCCCGCCGGCCCCCCTCTCTCTCCCCCCGGCCCCCCTCTCTCTCCCGCCGGTCCCCCTCTCTCTCCCCCCGGCTCCCCTCTCTCTCCCGCCGGCCCCCCTCTCTCTCCCGCCGGCCCCCCTCTCTCTCCCGCCGGCCCCCCTCTCTCTACCCCCGGCCCCCCTCTCTCTCCCCCCGGCCCCCCTCTCTCTCCCCCTGGCTCCCCTCTCTCTCCCCCCAGCCCCCCTCTCTCCCCCCGGCCCCCCTCTCTCTCCCCCCGGCCCCCTTCTCTCTGCCCCCGGCCACCCTCTCTATCCCCCCGGCCCCCCACTCTCTCCCCCCGGCCCCTCACTCTCTCCCCCCGGCCCCCCTCTCTCTCCCCCCGGCCCCCCTCTCTCTCCCCCCAGCCCCCCTCTCTCTGTGCCCGGCCCCCCTCTCTCTGCCCCCGGCCCCCTCTCTCTGCCCCCGGCCCCCCTCTCTCTCCCCCCGGCCCCCGTCTCTCTCCCCCCGGCCCCCCTCTCTCTCCCGCCGGCCCCCCTCTCTCTCCCCCCGGCCCTCCTCTCTCTCCCACCGGCCCCCCTCTCTCTCCCCCCGGCCCCCCTCTCTCTCCCGCCGGCCCCCCTCTCTCTCCCCCCGGCCCCCCTCTCTCTACCGCCGGCCCCCCTCTCTCTCCCCCCGGCTCCCCTCTCTCTCCCGCCGGCCCCCCTCTCTCTCCTGCCGGCCCCCCTCTCTCTCCCCCCGGCCCCCCTCTCTCTCCCCCCGGCCCCCCTCTCTCTCCCCACGGCCCCCTCTCTCTCTCCCCCCGGCCCCCCTCTCTCTCCCCCTGGCCCCCCTCTCTCTCTCCCCGGCCGCCCTCTCTCTGCCCCCGGGCCCCCTCTATCTGCCCCCGTCCCCCCTCTCTCTGCCCCCGGCCCCCCTCTCTCTCCCCCTGGCCCCCCTCTCTCTGCCCCCGGCCCCCCTCTCTCTGCCCTCGCCCCCCCTCTCTCTGCCTCCGGCCCCCCTATCTCTCCCCCCCGCCCCCCTCTCTCTCCCACCGGCCCCCCTCTCTCTCCCCCCGGCCCCCCTCTCTCTCCCCCCGGCCCCCCTCTTTCTCCCCCCGGCCCCCCTCTCTCTCCCCCCAGCCCCCCTCTCTCTGCCCCCGGCCCCCGTCTCTCTGCCCCCGGCCCCCTCTCTCTGCCCCCGGCCCCCCTCTCTCTCCCCCCGGCCCCCCCTCTCTCTCCCCCCGGCCCCCCTCTCTCTCCCGCCGGCCCCCCTCTCTCTCCCCCCGGCCCCCCTCTCTCTCCCCCCGGCCCCCCTCTCTCTCCCGCCAGCCCCCCTCTCTCTCCCCCCGGCCCCCCTCTCTCTCCCGCCGGCTCCCCTCTCTCTCCCCCCAGCTCCCCTCTCTCTCCCGCCGGTCCCCCTCTCTCTCCCGCCGGCCCCCCTCTCTCTCCCCCCGACCCCCTCTCTCTCCCCCCGGCCCCCCTCTCTCTCCCCCTGGCTCCCCTCTCTCTCCCCCCAGCCCCCCTCTCTCCCCCCGGCCCCCCTCTCTCTCCTCCCGGCCCCCCTCTCTCTACCCCCGGCCACCCTCTCTATCCCCCCGGCCCCCCTCTCTCTCCCCCCGGCCCCTCACTCTCTCCCCCCGGCCCCCCTCTCTCTCCCCCCGGCCCCCCTCTCTCTCCCCCCAGCCCCCCTCTCTCTGCCCCCGGCCCCCCTCTCTCTGCCCCCGGCCCCCTCTCTCTGCCCCCGCCCCCCCTCTCTCTCCCCCCGGCCCCCCTCTCTCTCCCCCCGGCCCCCCTCTCTCTCCCGCCGGCCCCCCTCTCTCTCCCCCCGGCCCCCCTCTCTCTCCCACCGGCCCCCCTCTCTCTCCCCCCGGCCGCCCTCTCTCTGCCCCCGGGCCCCCTCTATCTGCCCCCGTCCCCCCTCTCTCTGCCCCCGGCCCCCCTCTCTCTCCCCCCGGCCCCCCTCTCTCTGCCCCCGGCCCCCCTCTCTCTGCCCCCGCCCCCCCTCTCTCTGCCTCCGGCCCCCCTATCTCTCCCCCCCGCCCCCCTCTCTCTCCCCCCGGCCCCCCTCTCTCTCCCCCCGGCCCCCCTCTCTCTCCCCCTGGCCCCCCTCTCTCTGCCCCCGGCCCCCCTCTCTCTGCCCCCGCCCCCCCTCTCTCTGCCTCCGGCCCCCCTATCTCTCCCCCCCGCCCCCCTCTCTCTCCCCCCGGCCCCCCTCTCTCTCCCCCCGGCCCCCCTCTCTCTCTCCCCAACCCCCCTATTTCTCCCCCCGGCCCCCCTCTCTCTCCCCCCAGCCCCCCTCTCTCTGCCCCCGGCCCCCGTCTCTCTGCCCCCGGCCCCCTCTCTCTGCCCCCGGCCCCCCTCTCTCTCCCGCCGGCCCCCCTCTCTCTCCCCCCGGCTCCCTCTCTCTCCCGCCGGCCCCCTCTATCTCCCCACGGCCCCCTCTCTCTCTCCCCCCGGCCCCCCTCTCTCTCCCCCTGGCCCCCCTCTCTCTCCCCCCGGCCGCCCTCTCTCTGCCCCCGGGCCCCCTCTATCTGCCCCCATCCCCCCTCTCTCTGCCCCCGGCCCCCCTCTCTCTCCCCCTGGCCCCCCTCTCTCTGCCCCCCGGCCCCCCTCTCTCTGCCCCCGCCCCCCCTCTCTCTGCCTCCGGCCCCCCTATCTCTCCCCCCCGCCCCCCTCTCTCTCCCCCCGGCCCCCCTCTCTCTCCCCCCGGCCCCCCTCTCATTCCCCCCAGCCCCCCTCTTTCTCCCCCCGGCCCCCCTCTCTCTCTCCCCAGCCCCCCTCTCTCTGCCCCCGGCCCCCGTCTCTCTGCCCCCGGCCCCCTCTCTCTGCCCCCGGCCCCCCTCTCTCTCCCCCCGGCCCCCCCTCTCTCTCCCCCCGGCCCCCCTCTCTCTCCCGCCGGCCCCCCTCTCTCTCCCCCCGGCCCCCCTCTCTCTCCCCCCGGCCCCCCTCTCTCTCCCCCCGGCCCCCCTCTCTCTCCCGCCGGCCCCCCTCTCTCTCCCCCCGGCCCCCCTCTCTCTCCCGCCGGCCCCCCTCTCTCTCCCCCCGGCTCCCCTCTCTCTCCCGCCGGCCCCCCTCTCTCTCCTGCCGGCCCCCCTCTCTCTCTCCCCGGCCCCCCTCTCTCTCCCCCCGGCCCCCCTCTCTCTCCCCCTGGCAACCCTCTCTCTCCCCCCAGCCCCCCTCTCTCCCCCCGGCCCCCTTCTCTCTCCCCCCGGCCCCCTTCTCTCTGCCCCCGGCCACCATCTCTATCCCACCGGCCCCCCACTCGCTCCCCCCGGCCCCTCACTCTCTCCCCCCGGCCCCCCTCTCTCTCCCCCCGGCCCCCCTCTCTCTCCCCCCAGCCCCCCTCTCTCTCCCCCGGCCCCCCTCTCTCTCCCCCCGGCCCCCCTCTCTCTCCCCCCGGCCCCCCTCTCTCTCCCCAAGCCCCCCTCTCTCTGCCCCCGGCCCCCCTCTCTCTGCCCCCGGCCCCCTCTCTCTGCCCCCGGCCCCCCTCTCTCTCCCCCCGGCCCCCCTCTCTCTCCCCCCGGCCCCCCTCTCTCTCCCGCCGGCCCCCCTCTCTCTCCCCCCGGCCCCCTCTCTCTCCCCCCGGCCCCCCTCTCTCTCCCCCCGGCCCCCCTCTCTCTCCTGCCGGCCCCCCTCTCTCTCCCCCTGGCCCCCCTCTCTCTCCCGCCGGCCCCCCTCTCTCTCCCCCCGGCCCCCCTCTCTCTTCCCCCGGCCCCCCTCTCTCTCCCCCCGACCCCCCTCTCTCTCCCGCCGGCCCCCCTCTCTCTCCCCCGGCCCCCCTCTCTCTCCCGCCGGCCCCCCTCTCTCTCCCCCCGGCTCCCCTCTCTCTCCCGCCGGCCCCCCTCTCTCTCCCCACGACCCCCTCTCTCTCTTCCCCCGGCCCCCCTCTCTCTCCCCCTGGCCCCCCTCTCTCTCCCCCCGGCCGCCCTCTCTCTGCCCCCGGGCCCCCTCTATCTGCTCCCGTCCCCCCTCTCTCTGCCCCCGGCCCCCCTCTCTCTCCCCCTGGCCCCCCTCTCTCTGCCCCCGGCCCCCCTCTCTCTGCCCCCGCCCCCCCTCTCTCTGCCTCCGGCCCCCCTATCTCTCCCCCCCGCCCCCTCTCTCTCCCCCCGGCCCCCCTCTCTCTCCCCCCGGCCCCGCTCTCTCTCCCCCCGGCCCCCCTCTTTCTCCCCCCGGCCCCCCTCTCTCTCCCCCCAGCCCCCCTCTCTCTGCCCCCGGCCCCCGTCTCTCTGCCCCCGGCCCCCTCTCTCTGCCCCTGGCCCCCCCCTCTCTCCCCCCGGCCCCCCCTCTCTCTCCCCCCGGCCACCCTCTCTCTCCCCCCCCCGGCCCCCCTCTCTCTCCCCCCGGCCCCCCTCTCTCTCCCCCCAGCCCCCCTCTCTCTGCCCCCGGCCCCCCTCTCTCTGCCCCCGGCCCCCTCTCTCTGCCCCCGGCCCCCCTCTCTCTCCCCCCGGCCCCCCTCTCTCTCCCCCCGGCCCCCCTCTCTCTCCCGCCGGCCCCCCTCTCTCCCCCCGGCCCCCCTCTCTCTCCCCCCGGCCCCCGTCTCTCTCCCGCCGGCCCCCCTCTCTCTCCCCCCGGCCCCCCTCTCTCTCCCGCCGGCCCCCCTCTCTCTCCCCCCGGCTCCCCTCTCTCTCCCGCCGGCCCCCCTCTCTTTCCTGCCGGCCCCCCTCTCTCTCCCCCCGGCCCCCCTCTCTCTCCCCCCGGCCCCCCTCTCTCTCCCCCTGGCCCCCCTCTCTCTCCCCCCAGCCCCCTCTCTCCCCCGGCCCCCCTCTCTTTCCCCCCGGCCCCCCTCTCTCTGCCCCCGGCCACCCTCTCTATCCCCCCGGCCCCCCTCTCTCTCCCCACGGCCCCCCTCTCTCTCCACACGGCCCCCCTCTCTCTCCACACGGCCCCTTTCTATCTCCCCACGGCCCCCCTCTCTCTCGCCACGGCCCCCCTCTCTCTCCCTACGGCCCCCCTCTCTCTCCCCCCGGCCCCCCTCTCTCTCCTGCCGGCCCCCCTCTCTCTCCCCCCCGGCCCCCCTCTCTCTCCCGCCGGCCCCCCTCTCTCTCCCCCCGGCCCCCCTCTCTCTTCCCCCGGCCCCCCTCTCTCTCCCCCCGGCCCCCCTCTCTCTCCCGCCGGCCCCCCTCTCTCTCCCGCCAGCCCCCCTCTCTCTCCCCCCGGCTCCCCTCTCTCTCCCGCCGGCTCCCCTCTCTCTCCCCCCGGCCCCCCTCTCTCTCCCCCCGGCCCCCCTCTCTCTCCCCCTGGCCCCCCTCTCTCTCCCCCCGGCCCCCCTCTCTCTGCCCCCGGGCCCCCTCTATCTGCCCCCGTCCCCCCTCTCTCTGCCCCCGGCCCCCCTCTCTCTCCCCCTGCCCCCCCTCTCTCTGCCCCCGGCACCCCTCTCTCTGCCCCCGCCCCCCCTCTCTCTGCCTCCGGCCCCCCTATCTCTCCCCCCGGCCCCCCTCTCTCTCCCCCCGGCCCCCCTCTCTCTCCCCCCGGCCCCCCTCTCTCTCCCCCCGGCCCCCCTCTTTCTCCCCCCGGCCCCCCTCTCTCTCCCCCCAGCCCCCCTCTCTCTGCCCCCGGCCCCCGTCTCTCTGCCCCCGGCCCCCTCTCTCTGCCCCCGGCCCCCCTCTCTCTCCCCCCGGCCCCCCCTCTCTCTCCCCCCGGCCCCCCTGTCTCTCGCGCCGGCCCCCCTCTCTCTCCCCCCGGCCCCCCTCTCTCTCCCCCCGGCTCCCCTCTCTCTCCCCCCGGCCCCCCTCTCTCTCCCGCCGGCCCCCCTCTCTCTCCCCCGGGCCCCCCTCTCTCTCCCGCCGGCCCCCCTCTCTCTCCCCCCGGCTCCCCTCTCTCTCCCGCCGGCCCCCCTCTCTCTCCCGCCGGCCCCCCTCTCTCTCCCCCCGGCCCCCCTCTCTCTCCCCCCGGCCCCCCTCTCTCTCCCCCTGGCTCCCCTCTCTCTCCCCCCAGCCCCCCTCTCTCCCCCCGGCCCCCCTCTCTCTCCCCCCGGCCCCCCTCTCTCTGCCCCCGGCCACCCTCTCTATCCCCCCGGCCCCCCTCTCTCTCCCCCCGGCCCCCCTCTCTCTGCCCCCGGCCACCCTCTCTATTCCCCCGGCCCCCCTCTCTCTCACCCCGGCCCCGCACTCTCTCCCCCCGGCCCCCCTCTCTCTCCCCCCGGCGCCCCTCTCTCTCCCCCCAGCCCCCCTCTCTCTGCCCCCGGCCCCCCTCTCTCTGCCCCCGGCCCCCTCTCTCTGCCCCCGGCCCCCCTCTCTCTCCCCCCGGCCGCCCTCTCTCTCCCCCCGGCCCACCTCTCTCTCCCGCCAGCCCCCCTCTCTCTCCCCCCGGCCCCCCTCTCTCTCCCGCCGGCCCCCCTCTCTCTCCCCCCGGCCCCCCTCACTCGCCCGCCGGCCCCCCTCTCTCTCCCCCCGGCTCCCCTCTCTCTCCCGCCGGCCCCCCTCTCTCTCCTGCTGGCCCCCCTCTCTCTCCCCCCGGCCCCCCTCTCTCTCCCCCCGGCCCCCCCTCTCTCCCCCTGGCCCCCCTCTCTCTCCCTCCAGCCCCCCTCTCTCTCCCCACGGCCCCCCTCTCTCTCCACACGGCCCACCTCTCTCTCCACACGGCCCCTTTCTCTCTCCCCACGGCCCCCCTCTCTCTCGCCACGGCCCCCCTCTCTCTCCCTACTGCCCCCCTCTCTCTCCCCACGGCCCCCCTCTCTCTCCCCCCGGCCCCCCTCTCTCTCCCCCCGGCCCGCCTCTCTCTCCACACGGCCCCCCTCTCTCTCCCGCCGGCCCCCCTCTCTCTCCCCCCTGCTCCCCTCTCTCTCCCCACGGCCCCCCTCTCTCTCCTCACTGCCCCCCTTTCTCTCCCCCCGGCCCCCCTCTCTCTCCCCCCGGCCCCCCTCTCTCTCCCCCCGGCCCCCCTCTCTCTCCCCCCGGCCGCCCTCTCTCTCCCCCCGGCCCCCCTCTCTCTGCCCCCCGGCCCCCCTCCCTCTGCCCCCGGGCCCCCTCTCTCTGCCACCGGCCCCCCTCTCTCTCCCCCCGGCCCCCCTCTCTCTCCCCCCGGCCCCCCTCTCTCTCCCGCCGGGAGCCCTCACTCTCCTGCCGGCCCCCCTCTCTCTC
This sequence comes from Petromyzon marinus, assembly GCF_048934315.1. NCBI lineage: Eukaryota > Metazoa > Chordata > Hyperoartia > Petromyzontiformes > Petromyzontidae > Petromyzon > Petromyzon marinus. The sequence goes on along the minus strand of NW_027423656.1, from coordinate 359,167 downwards.
CCCCCGGCCCCCCTCTCTCTCCCCCCGGCCCCCCTCTCTCTCCCCCCGGCCCCCCTCTCTCTGCCCCCGGCCCCCCTCTCTATCCCCCCGGCCCCCCTCTCTCTCCCCCCGGCCCCCCTCTCTCTGCCCTCGGCCCCCCTCTATCTCCCGACGGCCCCCCTCTCTCTCCCCACGGCCCCCCTCTCTCTCCCCACCGCCCCCCTCTCTCTCTCCACGGCCCCCTTCTCTCTCCCCACTGCCCCCCTCTCTCTCCCACCGGCCCCCCTCTTCTCGCCCCGGCCCCCCTCTCTCTCCCCCCGGCCCCCTCTCTCTCCCCGCAGCCCCCCTCTCTATCCCCCCGGCCCCCCTCTCTCTGCCCCCGGCCCCCTCTCTCTGCCCCCGGCCCCCCTCTCTCTGCCCCCGGCCCCCCTCTCTCTGCCCCCTTCCCCCCTCTCTCTCCCCCCTGCCCCCCTCTCTCTCCCCCCGGCCCCCCTCTCTCTCCCGCTGGCCCCCCTCTCTCTCCACCCCGGCCCCCCTCTCTGTCCCCCCGGCCCCCCTCTCTCTCCCCCCGGCCCCCCTCTATCTCTTCCCGGCACCCCTCTCTCTCTGCCCCCGGCCCCCCTCTCTCTGCCCCCGGCCCCCCTCTCTCTGCCCAGGGCACCCCTCTCTCTCCCCCCGGCCCCCCTCTCTCTCCCAGGCCCCCCTCTCTCTCCCCCCAGCCCCCCTCTCTCTCCCCCCGGCCGCCCTCTTTCTCCCCCCGACCCCCCTATCTCTCCCCCCGGCCCCCCTTTCTCTCCCACCGGCCCCACTCTCTCTCGCCCCGGCCCCCCTCTCTCTCCCCCCAGCCCCCTTTTCTCTCCCACCAGCCCCCCTCTCTCTCCCCCCAGCCCCCCTCTCTCTCCCCCCGGCCGCCCTCTTTCTCCCCCCGGCCCCCCTCTCTCTCCCCCTGGCCCCCCTCTCTCTCCCCCCAGCCCCCCTCTCTCCCCCGGCCCCCCTCTCTTTCCCCCCGGCCCCCCTCTCTCTGCCTCCGGCCACCCTCTCTATCCCCCCGGCCCCCCTCTCTCTCCCCACGGCCCCCCTCTCTCTCCACACGGCCCCCCTCTCTCTCCACACGGCCCCTTTCTCTCTCCCCACGGCCCCTCTCTCTCTCACCACGGCCCCCCTCTCTCTCCCTACGGCCCCCCTCTCTCTCCCCCCGGCCCCCCTCTCTCTCCCCCCGGCCCCCCTCTCTCTCCCCCCGGCCCGCCTCTCTCTCCACACGGCCCCCATCTCTCTCCCGCCGGCCCCCCTCTCTCTCCCCCCTGCTCCCCTCTCTCTCCCCACGGCCCCCCTCTCTCTCCTCACTGCCCCCCTCTCTCTCCCCCCGGCCCCCCTCTCTCTCCCCCCGGCCCCCCTCTCTCTCCCCCCGGCCCCCCTCTCTCTCCCCCCGGCCGCCCTCTGTCTCCCCCCGGCCCCCCTCTCTCTGCCCCCGGCCCCCCTCCCTCTGCCCCCGGCCCCCCTCTCTCTGCCACCGGCCCCCCTCTCTCTCCCCCCGGCCCCCCTCTCTCTCCCCCCGGCCCCCCTCTCTCTCCCGCCGGGAGCCCTCACTCTCCTGCCGGCCCCCCTCTCTCTCCCCCCGGCCCCCCTCTCTCTCCCCCCGCCCCCCCTCTCTCTCCCCCCGGCCCCCCTCTCTCTGCCCCCGGCCCCCCTCTCTATCCCCCCGGCCCCCCTCTCTCTCCCCCCGGCCCCCCTCTCTCTGCCCTCGGCCCCCCTCTATCTCCCGACGGCCCCCCTCTCTCTCCCCACGGCCCCCCTCTCTCTCCCCACCGCCCCCCTCTCTCTCTCCACGGCCCCCTTCTCTCTCCCCACTGCCCCCCTCTCTCTCACACCGGCCCCCCTCTTCTCGCCCCGGCCCCCCTCTCTCTCCCCCCGGCCCCCTCTCTCTCCCCGCAGCCCCCCTCTCTATCCCCCCGGCCCCCCCCTCTCTGCCCCCGGCCCCCTCTCTCTGCCCCCGGCCCCCCTCTCTCTGCCCCCGGCCCCCCTCTCTCTGCCCCCGGCCCCCCTCTCTCTCCCCCCGGCCCCCCTCTCTCTCCCCCCGGCCCCCCTCTCTCTCCCGCTGGCCCCCCTCTCTCTCCACCCCGGCCCCCCTCTCTGTCCCCCCGGCCCCCCTCTCTCTCCCCCCGGCCCCCCTCTATCTCTTCCCGGCGCCCCTCTCTCTGCCCCCGGCCCCCCTCTCTCTGCCCCCGGCCCCCCTCTCTCTGACAAGGGCACCCCTCTCTCTCCCCCCGGCCCCCCTCTCTCTCCCAGGCCCCCCTCTCTCTCCCCCCAGCCCCCCTCTCTCTCCCCCCGGCCGCCCTCTTTCTCCCCCCGACCCCCGTATCTCTCCCCCCGGCCCCCCTTTCTCTCCCACCGGCCCCACTCTCTCTCGCCCCGGCCCCCCTCTCTCTCCCCCCAGCCCCCCTTTCTCTCCCACCAGCCCCCCTCTCTCTCCCCCCAGCCCCCCTCTCTCTCCCCCCGGCCGCCCTCTTTCTCCCCCCGGCCCCCCTCTCTCTCCCCCTGGCCCCCCTCTCTCTCCCCCCAGCCCCCCTCTCTCCCCCGGCCCCCCTCTCTTTCCCCCCGGCCCCCCTCTCTCTGCCTCCGGCCACCCTCTCTATCCCCCCGGCCCCCCTCTCTCTCCCCACGGCCCCCCTCTCTCTCCACACGGCCCCCCTCTCTCTCTCACCACGGCCCCCCTCTCTCTCCCTACGGCCCCCCTCTCTCTCCCCCCGGCCCCCCTCTCTCTCCCCCCGGCCCCCCTCTCTCTCCCCCCGGCCTCCCTCTCTCTCAACACGGCCCCCCTCTCTCTCCCGCCGGCCCCCCTCTCTCTCCCCCTGCTCCCCTCTCTCTCCCCACGGCCCCCCTCTCTCTCCCCACTGCCCCCCTCTCTCTCCCCCCGGTTCCCCTCTCTCTCCCCCCGGCCCCCCTCTCTCTCTTTTCCCCCGGCCCCCCTCTCTCTCCCCCCGGCCGCCCTCTCTCTCCCCCCGGCCCCCCTCTCTCTGCCCCCGGCCCCCCTCCCTCTGCCCCCGGCCCCCCTCTCTCTGCCACCGGCCCCCCTCTCTCTCCCGCCGGCAGCCCTCACTCTCCTGCTGGCCCCCCTCTCTCTCCCCACGGCCCCCCTCTCTCTCCCCCCGGCCCCCCTCTCTCTCCCCCCGGCCCCCCTCTCTCTGCCCCCGGCCCCCCTCTCTATCCCCCCGGCCCCCCTCTCTCTCCCCCCGGCCCCCCTCTCTCTCCCCCCGGCCCCCCTCTCTCTCCCGCCGGCCCCCCTCTCTCTCCCCCCGGCCCCCCTCTCTCTCCTCCTGGCCCCCCTCTCTCTCCCCCCGGCCCCCCTCTCTCTCCCGCCGGCCCCCCTCTCTCTCCCCCCGGCCCCCCTCTCTCTCCCGCCGGCCCCCCTCTCTCTCCCCCGGCTCCCCTCTCTCTCCCGCCGGCCCCCCTCTCTCTCCTGCCGGCCCCCCTCTCTCTCCCCCCGGCCCCCCTCTCTCTCCCCCCGGCCCCCCTCTCTCTCCCCCTGGCTCCCCTCTCTCTCCCCCCAGCCCCCCTCTCTCCCCCGGCCCCCCTCTCTTTCCCCCCGGCCCCCCTCTCTCTGCCTCCGGCCACCCTCTCTATCCCCCCGGCCCCCCTCTCTCTCCCCACGGCCCCCCTCTCTCTCCACACGGCCCCCCTCGCTCTCCACACGGCCCCTTTCTCTCTCCCCATGGCCCCCCTCTCTCTCGCCACGGCCCCCCTCTCTCTCCCTACGGCCCCCCTCTCTCTCCCCCCGGCCCCCCTCTCTCTCCCCCCGGCCCCCCTCTCTCTCCCCCCGGCCTGCCTCTCTCTCCACACGGCCCCCCTCTCTCTCCCGCCGGCCCCCCTCTCTCTCCCCCCGGCCCCCCTCTCTCTCCCCCCGGCCCCCCTCTCTCTCCCCCCGGCCGCCCTCTCTCTCCCCCCGGCCCCCCTCTCTCTGCCCCCGGCCCCCCTCCCTCTGCCCCGGCCCCCCTCTCTCTGCCACCGGCCCCCCTCTCTCTCCCCCCGGCCCCCCTCTCTCTCCCCCCGGCCCCCCTCTCTCTCCCGCCGGCAGCCCTCACTCTCCTGCCGGCCCCCCTCTCTCTCCCCCCGGCCCCCCTCTCTCTCCCCCCGGCCCCCCTCTCTCTCCCCCCGGCCCCCCTCTCTCTGCCCCCGGCCCCCCTCTCTATCCCCCCGGCCCCCCTCTCTCTCCCCCCGGCCCCCCTCTCTCTGCCCTCGGCCCCCCTCTATCTCTCCACGGCCCCCCTCTCTCTCCCCACGGCCCCCCTCTCTCTCCCCACTGCCCCCCTCTCTCTCTCACCGGCCCCCCTCTCTCTCGCCCCGGCCCCCCTCTCTCTCCCCCCGGCCCCCTCTCTCTCCCCGCAGCCCCCCTCTCTATCCCCCCGGCCCCCCTCTCTCTGCCCCCGGCCCCCTCTCTCTGCCCCCGGCCCCCCTCTCTCTGCCCCCGGCCCCCCTCTCTCTGCCCCCGGCCCCCCTCTCTCTCCCCCCGGACCCGCTCTCTCTGCCCCCGGCCCCCCTCTCTCTGCCCCCGGCCCCCCTCTCTCTTCCCCCGCGCCCCCCTCTCTCTCCCCTCGGCCCCCCTCTCTCTCCCCCCGGCCCCCCTCTCTCTCCCCCTGGCCCCCCTCTCTCTCCCGCCGGCCCCCCTCTCTCTCCCGCCGGCCCCCCTCTCTCTCCACCCCGGCCCCCCTCTCTGTCCCCCCGGCCCCCCTCTCTCTCCCCCCGGCCCCCCTCTATCTCTTCCCGGCGCCCCTCTCTCTGAGCCCGGCCCCCCTCTCTCTGCCCCCGGCCCCACTGTCTCTGCCCCGGGCACCCCTCTCTCTCCCCCCCGGCCCCCCTCTCTCTCCCAGGCCCCCCTCTCTCTCCCCCCAGCCCCCCTCTCTCTCCCCCCGGCCGCCCTCTTTCTCCCCCCGGCCCCCCTATCTCTCCCCCCGGCCCCCCTTTCTCTCCCACCGGCCCCACTCTATCTCGCCCCGGCCCCCCTCTCTCTCCCCCCAGCCCCCCTTTCTCTCCCACCAGCCCCCCTCTCTCTCCCCCCGGCCCCCCTCTCTCTCCCCCCGGCCGCCCTCTTTCTCCCCCCGGCCCCCCTATCTCTCCCCCCGGCCCCCCTTTCTCTCCCACCGGCCCCACTCTCTCTCACCCCGGCCCCCCTCTCTCTCCCCCCAGCCCCCCTTTCTCTCCCACGGGCCCCCCTCTCTCTCCCCCCGGCCCCCCTCTCTCTCCCCCCGGCCCCCCTCTCTCTCCCACCGGCCCCCCTCTCTCTCCCCCCGGCCCCCCTCTCTCTCACCCCGGCCCCCCTCTCTCTCCCCCCGGCCCCCCTCTCTCTCCCGCCGGCCCCCCTCTCTCTCCCCCCGGCCCCCCTCTCTCTCCCGCCGGCCCCTCTCTCTCTCCCCCGGCTCCCCTCTCTCTCCCGCCGGCCCCCCCCCTCTCTCCTGCCGGCCCCCCTCTCTCTCCCCCCGGCCCCCCTCTCTCTCACCCCGGCCCCCCTCTCTCTCCCCCCGGCCCCCCTCTCTCTCCCGCCGGCCCCCCTCTCTCTCCCCCCGGCCCCCCTCTCTCTCCCGCCGGCCCCTCTCTCTCTCCCCCGGCTCCCCTCTCTCTCCCGCCGGCCCCCCCCTCTCTGCTGCCGGCCCCCCTCTCTCTCCCCCCGGCCCCCCTCTCTCTCCCCCCGGCCCCCCTCTCTCTCCCCCTGGCCCCCCTCTCTCTCCCCCCAGCCCCCCTCTCTCCCCCGGCCACCCTCTCTTTCCCCCCGGCCCCCCTCTCTCTGCCCCCGGCCACCCTCTCTATCCCCCCGGCCCCCCTCTCTCTCCCCACGGCCCCCCTCTCTCTCCACACGGCCCCCCTCTCTCTCCACACGGCCCCTTTCTCTCTCCCCACGGCCCCCCTCTCTCTCGCCACGGCCCCCCTCTCTCTCCCTACGGCCCCCCTCTCTCTCCCCCCAGCCCCCCTCTCTCTCCTGCCTGCCCCCCTCTCTCTCCCCCCGGCCCCCCTCTCTCTCCCGCCGGGCCCCCTCTCTCTCCCCCCGGCCCCCCTCTCTCTCCCGCCGGCCCCCCTCTCTCTCCCCCCGGCCCCCCTCTCTCTCCCGCTGGCCCCCCTCTCTCTCCCCCCGGCTCCCCTCTCTCTCCCGCCGGCCCCCCTCTCTCTCCCCCCGGCCCCCCTCTCTCTCCCCCCGGCCCCCCTCTCTCTTCCCCTGGCCCCCCTCTCTCTCCCCCCGGCCCCCCTCTCTCTGCCCCCGGGCCCCCTCTATCTGCCCCCGGCCCCCCTCTCTCTGCCCCCGGGCCCCCTCTATCTGCCCCCGTCCCCCCTCTCTCTGCCCCCGGCCCCCCTCTCTCTCCCCCTGCGCCCCCTCTCTCTGCCCCCGGCCCCCCTCTCTCTGCCCCCGCCCCCCCTCTCTTTGCCTCTGGCCCCCCTATCTCTCCCCCCGGCCCCCCTCTCTCTCCCCCCGGCCCCCCTCTCTCTCCCCCCGGCCCCCCTCTCTCTCCCCCCGGCCCCCCTCTTTCTCCCCCCGGCCCCCCTCTCTCTCCCCCCAGCCCCCCTCTCTCTGCCCCCGGCCCCCGTCTCTCTGCCCCCGGCCCCCTCTCTCTGCCCCCGGCCCCCCTCTCTCTCCCCCCGGCCCCCCCTCTCTCTCCCCCCGGCCCCCCTCTCTCTCCTGCCGGCCCCCCTCTCTCTCCCCCCGGCCCCCCTCTCTCTCCCCCCGGCCCCCCTCTTTCTCCCCCCGGCCCCCCTCTCTCTCCCGCCGGCCCCCCTCTCTCTCCCCCCGGCCCCCCTCTCTCTCCCGCCGGCCCCCCTCTCTCTCCCCCCGGCTCCCCTCTCTCTCCCGCCGGCCCCCCTCTCTCTCCCGTCGGTCCCCCTCTCTCTCGCCCCGGCCCCCCTCTCTCTCCCCCCGGCCCCCCTCTCTCTCCCCCTGGCTCCCCTCTCTCTCCCCCCAGCCCCCCTCTCTCCCCCCGGCCCCCCTCTCTCTCCCCCCGGCCCCCCTCTCTCTGCCCCCGGCCACCCTCTCTATCCCCCCGGCCCCCCTCTCTCTCCCCCCGGCCCCGCACTCTCTCCCCCCGGCCCCCCTCTCTCTCCCCCCTGCCCCCCTCTCTCTCCCACCAGCCCCCCTCTCTCTGCCCCCGGCCCCCCTCTCTCTGCCCCCGGCCCCCTCTCTCTGCCCCCGGCCCCCCTCTCTCTCCCGCCGGCCCCCCTCTCTCTCCCCCCGGCCCCCCTCTCTCTCCCCCCGGCCCCCCTCTCTCTCCCCCGGGCCCCCTCTCTCTCCCCCCGGCCCCCTCTCTCTGCCCCCGGCTCCCCTCTCTCTCCCGCCGGCCCCCCTCTCTCTCCCCCCGGCCCCCCTCTCTCTCCCCCCGGCCCCCTCTCTCTGCCCCCGGCCCCCCTCTCTCTCCCGCCGGCCCCCCTCTCTCTCCCCCCGGCCCCCCTCTCTCTCCCCTGGGCCCCCTCTCTCTCCCGTCGGCCCCCCTCTCTCTCCCCCCGGCCCCCCTCTCTCTCCTGCCGGCCCCCCTCTCTCTCCCCCCGGCTCCCCTCTCTCTCCCGCCGGCCCCCCTCTCTCTCCTGCTGGCCCCTCTCTCTCTCCCCCCGGCCCCCCTCTCTCTCCCCCCGGCCCGCCGCTCTCTCCCCATGGCCCCCCTCTCTCTCCCCCCAGCCCCCCTCCCTCCCCCGGCCCCCCTCTCTTTCCCCCCGGCCCCCCTCTCTCTGCCCCCGGGCCCCCTCTATCTGCCCCCGTCCCCCCTCTCTCTGCCCCCGGCCCCCCTCTCTCTCCCCCTGCGACCCCTCTCTCTGCCCCCGGCCCCCCTCTCTCTGCCCCCGCCCCCCCTCTCTTTGCCTCTGGCCCCCCTATCTCTCCCCCCGGCCCCCCTCTCTCTCCCCCCGGCCCCCCTCTCTCTCCCCCCGGCCCCCCTCTCTCTCCCCCCGGCCCCCCTCTTTCTCCCCCCGGCCCCCCTCTCTCTCCCCCCAGCCCCCTTCTCTCTGCCCCCGGCCCCCGTCTCTCTGCCCCCGGCCCCCTCTCTCTGCCCCCGGCCCCCCTCTCTCTCCCCCCGGCCCCCCCTCTCTCTCCCCCCGGCCCCCCTCTCTCTCCTGCCGGCCCCCCTCTCTCTCCCCCCGGCCCCCCTCTCTCTCCCCCCGGCCCCCCTCTCTCTCCCCCCGGCCCCCCTCTCTCTCCCGCCGGCCCCCCTCTCTCTCCCCCCGGCCCCCCTCTCTCTCCCGCCGGCCCCCCTCTCTCTCCCCCCGGCTCCCCTCTCTCTCCCGCCGGCCCCCCTCTCTCTCCCGTCGGTCCCCCTCTCTCTCGCCCCGGCCCCCCTCTCTCTCCCCCCGGCCCCCCTCTCTCTCCCCCTGGCTCCCCTCTCTCTCCCCCCAGCCCCCCTCTCTCCCCCCGGCCCCCCTCTCTCTCCCCCCGGCCCCCCTCTCTCTGCCCCCGGCCACCCTCTCTATCCCCCCGGCCCCCCTCTCTCTCCCCCCGGCCCCGCACTCTCTCCCCCCGGCCCCCCTCTCTCTCCCCCCTGCCCCCCTCTCTCTCCCACCAGCCCCCCTCTCTCTGCCCCCGGCCCCCCTCTCTCTGCCCCCGGCCCCCTCTCTCTGCCCCCGGCCCCCCTCTCTCTCCCGCCGGCCCCCCTCTCTCTCCCCCCGGCCCCCCTCTCTCTCCCCCCGGCCCCCCTCTCTCTCCCCCGGGCCCCCTCTCTCTCCCCCCGGCCCCCTCTCTCTGCCCCCGGCCCCCCTCTCTCTCCCGCCGGCCCCCCTCTCACTCCCCCCGGCCCCCCTCTCTCTCCCCCCGGCCCCCTCTCTCTGCCCCCGGCCCCCCTCTCTCTCCCGCCGGCCCCCCTCTCTCTCCCCCCGGCCCCCCTCTCTCTCCCCTGGGCCCCCTCTCTCTCCCGTCGGCCCCCCTCTCTCTCCCCCCGGCCCCCCTCTCTCTCCTGCCGGCCCCCCTCTCTCTCCCCCCGGCTCCCCTCTCTCTCCCGCCGGCCCCCCTCTCTCTCCTGCTGGCCCCTCTCTCTCTCCCCCCGGCCCCCCTCTCTCTCCCCCCGGCCCGCCGCTCTCTCCCCATGGCCCCCCTCTCTCTCCCCCCAGCCCCCCTCCCTCCCCCGGCCCCCCTCTCTTTCCCCCCGGCCCCCCTCTCTCTGCCCCCGGGCCCCCTCTATCTGCCCCCGTCCCCCCTCTCTCTGCCCCCGGCCCCCCTCTCTCTCCCCCTGCGCCCCCTCTCTCTGCCCCCGGCCCCCCTCTCTCTGCCCCCGCCCCCCCTCTCTTTGCCTCTGGCCCCCCTATCTCTCCCCCCGGCCCCCCTCTCTCTCCCCCCGGCCCCCCTCTCTCTCCCCCCGGCCCCCCTCTCTCTCCCCCCGGCCCCCCTCTTTCTCCCCCCGGCCCCCCTCTCTCTCCCCCCAGCCCCCCTCTCTCTGCCCCCGGCCCCCGTCTCTCTGCCCCCGGCCCCCTCTCTCTGCCCCCGGCCCCCCTCTCTCTCCCCCCGGCCCCCCCTCTCTCTCCCCCCGGCCCCCCTCTCTCTCCTGCCGGCCCCCCTCTCTCTCCCCCCGGCCCCCCTCTCTCTCCCCCCGGCCCCCTCTCTCTCCCCCCGGCCCCCCTCTCTCTCCCGCCGGCCCCCCTCTCTCTCCCCCCGGCCCCCCTCTCTCTCCCCCCGGCCCCCTCTCTCTGCCCCCGGCCCCCCTCTCTCTCCCGCCCGCCCCCCTCTCTCTCCCCCCGGCCCCCCTCTCTCTCCCCTGGGCCCCCTCTCTCTCCCGTCGGCCCCCCTCTCTCTCACCCCGGCCCCCCTCTCTCTCCTGCCGGCCCCCCTCTCTCTCCCCCCGGCTCCCCTCTCTCTCCCGCCGGCCCCCCTCTCTCTCCGGCTGGCCCCTCTCTCTCTCCCCCCGGCCCCCCTCTCTCTCCCCCCGGCCCGCCGCTCTCTCCCCATGGCCCCCCTCTCTCTCCCCCCAGCCCCCCTCCCTCCCCCGGCCCCCCTCTCTTTCCCCCCGGCCCCCCTCTCTCTGCCCCCGGGCCCCCTCTATCTGCCCCCGTCCCCCCTCTCTCTGCCCCCGGCCCCCCTCTCTCTCCCCCTGCGCCCCCTCTCTCTGCCCCCGGCCCCCCTCTCTCTGCCCCCGCCCCCCCTCTCTTTGCCTCTGGCCCCCCTATCTCTCCCCCCGGCCCCCCTCTCTCTCCCCCCGGCCCCCCTCTCTCTCCCCCCGGCCCCCCTCTTTCTCCCCCCGGCCCCCCTCTCTCTCCCCCCAGCCCCCTTCTCTCTGCCCCCGGCCCCCGTCTCTCTGCCCCCGGCCCCCTCTCTCTGCCCCCGGCCCCCCTCTCTCTCCCCCCGGCCCCCCCTCTCTCTCCCCCCGGCCCCCCTCTCTCTCCTGCCGGCCCCCCTCTCTCTCCCCCCGGCCCCCCTCTCTCTCCCCCCGGCCCCCCTCTCTCTCCCCCCGGCCCCCCTCTCTCTCCCGCCGGCCCCCCTCTCTCTCCCCCCGGCCCCCCTCTCTCTCCCGCCGGCCCCCCTCTCTCTCCCCCCGGCTCCCCTCTCTCTCCCGCCGGCCCCCCTCTCTCTCCCGTCGGTCCCCCTCTCTCTCGCCCCGGCCCCCCTCTCTCTCCCCCCGGCCCCCCTCTCTCTCCCCCTGGCTCCCCTCTCTCTCCCCCCAGCCCCCCTCTCTCCCCCCGGCCCCCCTCTCTCTCCCCCCGGCCCCCCTCTCTCTGCCCCCGGCCACCCTCTCTATCCCCCCGGCCCCCCTCTCTCTCCCCCCGGCCCCGCACTCTCTCCCCCCGGCCCCCCTCTCTCTCCCCCCTGCCCCCCTCTCTCTCCCACCAGCCCCCCTCTCTCTGCCCCCGGCCCCCCTCTCTCTGCCCCCGGCCCCCTCTCTCTGCCCCCGGCCCCCCTCTCTCTCCCGCCGGCCCCCCTCTCTCTCCCCCCGGCCCCCCTCTCTCTCCCCCCGGCCCCCCTCTCTCTCCCCCGGGCCCCCTCTCTCTCCCCCCGGCCCCCTCTCTCTGCCCCCGGCCCCCCTCTCTCTCCCGCCGGCCCCCCTCTCACTCCCCCCGGCCCCCCTCTCTCTCCCCCCGGCCCCCTCTCTCTGCCCCCGGCCCCCCTCTCTCTCCCGCCGGCCCCCCTCTCTCTCCCCCCGGCCCCCCTCTCTCTCCCCTGGGCCCCCTCTCTCTCCCGTCGGCCCCCCTCTCTCTCCCCCCGGCCCCCCTCTCTCTCCTGCCGGCCCCCCTCTCTCTCCCCCCGGCTCCCCTCTCTCTCCCGCCGGCCCCCCTCTCTCTCCTGCTGGCCCCTCTCTCTCTCCCCCCGGCCCCCCTCTCTCTCCCCCCGGCCCGCCGCTCTCTCCCCATGGCCCCCCTCTCTCTCCCCCCAGCCCCCCTCCCTCCCCCGGCCCCCCTCTCTTTCCCCCCGGCCCCCCTCTCTCTGCCCCCGGGCCCCCTCTATCTGCCCCCGTCCCCCCTCTCTCTGCCCCCGGCCCCCCTCTCTCTCCCCCTGCGCCCCCTCTCTCTGCCCCCGGCCCCCCTCTCTCTGCCCCCGCCCCCCCTCTCTTTGCCTCTGGCCCCCCTATCTCTCCCCCCGGCCCCCCTCTCTCTCCCCCCGGCCCCCCTCTCTCTCCCCCCGGCCCCCCTCTCTCTCCCCCCGGCCCCCCTCTTTCTCCCCCCGGCCCCCCTCTCTCTCCCCCCAGCCCCCCTCTCTCTGCCCCCGGCCCCCGTCTCTCTGCCCCCGGCCCCCTCTCTCTGCCCCCGGCCCCCCTCTCTCTCCCCCCGGCCCCCCCTCTCTCTCCCCCCGGCCCCCCTCTCTCTCCTGCCGGCCCCCCTCTCTCTCCCCCCGGCCCCCCTCTCTCTCCCCCCGGCCCCCCTCTCTCTCCCCCCGGCCCCCCTCTCTCTCCCGCCGGCCCCCCTCTCTCTCCCCCCGGCCCCCCTCTCTCTCCCGCCGGCCCCCCTCTCTCTCCCCCCGGCTCCCCTCTCTCTCCCGCCGGCCCCCCTCTCTCTCCCGTCGGTCCCCCTCTCTCTCGCCCCGGCCCCCCTCTCTCTCCCCCCGGCCCCCCTCTCTCTCCCCCTGGCTCCCCTCTCTCTCCCCCAGCCCCCCTCTCTCCCCCAGGCCCCCCTCTCTCTCCCCCCGGCCCCCCTCTCTCTGCCCCCGGCCACCCTCTCTATCCCCCCGGCCCCCCTCTCTCTCCCCCCGGCCCCGCACTCTCTCCCCCCGGCCCCCCTCTCTCTCCCCCCTGCCCCCCTCTCTCTCCCATCAGCCCCCCTCTCTCTGCCCCCGGCCCCCCTCTCTCTGCCCCCGGCCCCCTCTCTCTGCCCCCGGCCCCCCTCTCTCTCCCGCCGGCCCCCCTCTCTCTCCCCCCGGCCCCCCTCTCTCTCCCCCCGGCCCCCCTCTCTCTCCCCCGGGCCCCCTCTCTCTCCCCCCGGCCCCCTCTCTCTGCCCCCGGCCCCCCTCTCTCTCCCGCCGGCCCCCCTCTCTCTCCCCCCGGCCCCCCTCTCTCTCCCCCCGGCCCCCTCTCTCTGCTCCCGGCCCCCCTCTCTCTCCCGCCGGCCCCCCTCTCTCTCCCCCCGGCCCCCCTCTCTCTCCCCTGGGCCCCCTCTCTCTCCCGTCGGCCCCCCTCTCTCTCCCCCCGGCCCCCCTCTCTCTCCTGCCGGCCCCCCTCTCTCTCCCCCCGGCTCCCCTCTCTCTCCCGCCGGCCCCCCTCTCTCTCCTGCTGGCCCCTCTCTCTCTCCCCCCGGCCCCCCTCTCTCTCCCCCCGGCCCGCCGCTCTCTCCCCCTGGCCCGCCGCTCTCTCCCCCTGGCCCCCCTCTCTCTCCCCCCAGCCCCCCTCCCTCCCCCGGCCCCCCTCTCTTTCCCCCCGGCCCCCCTCTCTCTGCCCCCGGCCACCCTCTCTATCCCCCCGGCCCCCCTCTCTCTCCCCACGGCCCCCCTCTCTCTCCACACGGCCACCCTCTCTCTCCACACGGCCCCTTTCTCTCTCCCCACGGCCCCCCTCTCTCTCGCCACGGCCCCCCTCTCTCTCCCTACGGCCCCCCTCTCTCTCCCCACGGCCCCCCTCTCTCTCCCCCCGGCCCCCCTCTCTCTCCCCCCGGCCCGCCTCTCTCTCCACACGGCCCCCCTCTCTCTCCCGCCGGCCCCCCTCTCTCTCCCCCCTGCTCCCCTCTCTCTCCCCACGGCCCCCCTCTCTCTCCCCACTGCCTCCCTCTCTCTCCCCCCGGCCCCCCTCTCTCTCGCCCCGGCCCCCCTCTCTCTCCCCACGGCCCCCCTCTCTCTCCCCCCGGCCGCCCTCTCTCTCCCCCCGGCCCCCCTCTCTCTGCCCCCGGCCCCCCTCCCTCTACCCCCGGCCCCCCTCTCTCTGCCAGCGGCCCCCCTCTCTCTCCCCCCGGCTCCCCTCTCTCTCCCCCCGGCCCCCCTCTCTCTCCCGCCGGCAGCCCTCACTCTCCTGCCGGCCCCCCTCTCTCTCCCCCGGGCCCCCCTCTCTCCCCCCGGCCCCCCTCTCTCTCCCGCCGGCCCCCCTCTCTCTCCCCCCGGCCCCCCTCTCTCTCCCGCCGGCCCCCCTCTCTCTCCCCCGGCTCCCCTCTCTCTCCCGCCGGCCCCCCTCTCTCTCCTGCCGGCCCCCCTCTCTCTCCCCCCGGCCCCCCTCTCTCTCCCCCCGGCCCCCCTCTCTCTCCCCCTGGCCCCCCTCTCTCTCCCCCCAGCCCCCCTCTCTCCCCCGGCCCCCCTCTCTTTCCCCCCGGCCCCCCTCTCTCTGCCCCCGGCCACCCTCTCTATCCACCCGGCCCCCCTCTCTCTCCCCACGGCCCCACTCTCTCTCCACACGGCCCCCCTCTCTCTCCACACGGCCCCTTTCTCTCTCCCCACGGCCCCCCTCTCTCTCGCCACGGCCCCCCTCTCTCTCCCTACGGCCCCCCTCTCTCTCCTCCCAGCCCCCCTCTCTCTCCTGCCGGCCCCCCTCTCTCTCCCCCCGGCCCCCCTCTCTCTCCCGCCGGGCCCCCTCTCTCTCCCCCCGGCCCCCCTCTCTCTTCCCCCGGCCCCCCTCTCTCTCCCCCCGGCCCCCCTCTCTCTCCCGCCGGCCCCCCTCTCTCTCCCCCCGGCCCCCCTCTCTCTCCCGCTGGCCCCCCTCTCTCTCCCCCCGGCTCCCCTCTCTCTCCCGCCGGCCCCCCTCTCTCTCCCCCCGGCCCCCCTCTCTCTTCCCCTGGCCCCCCTCTCTCTCCCCCCGGCCCCCCTCTCTCTGCCCCCGGGCCCCCTCTATCTGCCCCCGTCCCCCCTCTCCCTGCCCCCGGCCCCCCTCTCTCTCCCCCTGCGCCCCCTCTCTCTGCCCCCGGCCCCCCTCCCTCTGCCCCCGCCCCCCCTCTCTTTGCCTCTGGCCCCCCTATCTCTCCCCCCGGCCCCCCTCTCTCTCCCCCCGGCCCCCCTCTCTCTCCCCCCGGCCCCCCTCTCTCTCCCCCCGGCCCCCCTCTTTCTCCCCCCGGCCCCCCTCTCTCTCCCCCCAGCCCCCCTCTCTCTGCCCCCGGCCCCCGTCTCTCTGCCCCCGGCCCCCTCTCTCTGCCCCCGGCCCCACTCTCTCTCCCCCCGGCCCCCCCTCTCTCTCCCCCCGGCCCCCCTCTCTCTCCTGCCGGCCCCCCTCTCTCTCCCCCCGGCCCCCCTCTCTCTCCCCCCGGCCCCCCTCTCTCTCCCCCCGGCCCCCCTCTCTCTCCCGCCGGCCCCCCTCTCTCTCCCCCCGGCCCCCCTCTCTCTCCCGCCGGCCCCCCTCTCTCTCCCCCCGGCTCCCCTCTCTCTCCCGCCGGCCCCCCACTCTCTCCCGTCGGTCCCCCTCTCTCTCGCCCCGGCCCCCCTCTCTCTCCCCCCGGCCCCCCTCTCTCTCCCCCTGGCTCCCCTCTCTCTCCCCCCAGCCCCCCTCTCTCCCCCCGGCCCCCCTCTCTCTCCCCCCGGCCCCCCTCTCTCTGCCCCCGGCCACCCTCTCTATCCCCCCGGCCCCCCTCTCTCTCCCCCCGGCCCTGCACTCTCTCCCCCCGGCCCCCCTCTCTCTCCCCCCTGCCCCCCTCTCTCTCCCCCCAGCCCCCCTCTCTCTGCCCCCGGCCCCCCTCTCTCTGCCCCCGGCCCCCTCTCTCTGCCCCCGGCCCCCCTCTCTCTCCCGCCGGCCCCCCTCTCTCTCCCCCCGGCCCCCCTCTCTCTCCCCCCGGCCCCCCTCTCTCTCCCCCGGGCCCCCTCTCTCTCCCCCCAGCCCCCCTCTCTCTCCTGCCGGCCCCCCTCTCTCTCCCCCCGGCCCCCCTCTCTCTCCCGCCGGGCCCCCTCTCTCTCCCCCCGGCCCCCCTCTCTCTTCCCCCGGCCCCCCTCTCTCTCCCCCCGGCCCCCCTCTCTCTCCCGCCGGCCCCCCTCTCTCTCCCCCCGGCCCCCCTCTCTCTCCCGCTGGCCCCCCTCTCTCTCCCCCCGGCTCCCCTCTCTCTCCCGCCGGCCCCCCTCTCTCTCCCCCCGGCCCCCCTCTCTCTCCCCCCGGCCCCCCTCTCTCTTCCCCTGGCCCCCCTCTCTCTCCCCCCGGCCCCCCTCTCTCTGCCCCCGGGCCCCCTCTATCTGCCCCCGTCCCCCCTCTCCCTGCCCCCGGCCCCCCTCTCTCTCCCCCTGCGCCCCCTCTCTCTGCCCCCGGCCCCCCTCTCTCTGCCCCCGCCCCCCCTCTCTTTGCCTCTGGCCCCCCTATCTCTCCCCCCGGCCCCCCTCTCTCTCCCCCCGGCCCCCCTCTCTCTCCCCCCGGCCCCCCTCTCTCTCCCCCCGGCCCCCCTCTTTCTCCCCCCGGCCCCCCTCTCTCTCCCCCCAGCCCCCTCTCTCTGCCCCCGGCCCCCGTCTCTCTGCCCCCGGCCCCCTCTCTCTGCCACCGGCCCCCCTCTCTCTCCCCCCGGCCCCCCCTCTCTCTCCCCCCGGCCCCCCTCTCTCTCCTGCCGGCCCCCCTCTCTCTCCCCCCGGCCCCCCTCTCTCTCCCCCCGGCCCCTCTCTCTCCCCCCGGCCCCCTCTCTCTCCCGCCGGCCCCCCTCTCTCTCCCCCCGGCCCCCCTCTCTCTCCCGCCGGCCCCCCTCTCTCCCCCCGGCTCCCCTCTCTCTCCCGCGGCCCCCCTCTCTCTCCCTTCGGTCCCCCTCTCTCTCGCCCCGGCCCCCCTCTCTCTCCCCCCGGCCCCCCTCTCTCTCCCCCTGGCTCCCCTCTCTCTCCCCCCAGCCCCCCTCTCTCCCCCCGGCCCCCCTCTCTCTCCCCCGGCCCCCCTCTCTCTGCCCCCGGCCACCCTCTCTATCCCCCCGGCCCCCCTCTCTCTCCCCCCGGCCCCGCACTCTCTCCCCCCGGCCCCCCTCTCTCTCCCCCCTGCCCCCCTCTCTCTCCCCCAGCCCCCCTCTCTCTGCCCCCGGCCCGCCTCTCTCTGCCCCCGGCCCCCTCTCTCTGCCCCCGGCCCCCCTCTCTCTCCCGCCGGCCCCCCTCTCTCTCCCCCCGGCCCCCCTCTCTCTCCCCCCGGCCCCCCTCTCTCTCCACCGGGCCCCCTCTCTCTCCCCCCGGCCCCCTCTCTCTGCCCACGGCCCCCCTCTCTCTCCCGCCGGCCCCCCTCTCTCTCCCCCCGGGCCCCCTCTCTCTCCCCCCGGCCCCCTCTCTCTGCCCCCGGCCCCCCTCTCTCTCCCGCGGCCCCCCTCTCTCTCCCCCCGGCCACCCTCTCTCTCCCCCCGGGCCCCCCTCTCTCTCCCGTCGGCCCCCCTCTCTCTCCCCCCGGCCCCCCTCTCTCTCCTGCCGGCCCCCCTCTCTCTCCCCCGGCTCCCCTCTCTCTCCCGCCGGCCCCCCTCCTCTCTCCTGCTGGCCCCTCTCTCTCTCCCCCCGGCCCCCCTCTCTCTCCCCCCGGCCCGCCGCTCTCTCCCCCTGGCCCCCCTCTCTCTCCCCCCAGCCCCCTCCCTCCCCCGGCCCCCCTCTCTTTCCCCCGGCCCCCCTCTCTCTGCCCCCGGCCACCCTCTCTATCCCCCGGCCCCCCTCTCTCTCCGCACGGCCCCCCTCTCTCTCCACACGGCCCCCCTCTCTCTCCACACGGCCCCTTTCTCTCTCCCCACGGCCCCCCTCTCTCTCGCCACGGCCCCCCTCTCTCTCCCTACGGCCCCCCTCTCTCTCCCCACGGCCCCCCTCTCTCTCCCCCCGGCCCCCCTCTCTCTCCCCCCGGCCCGCCTCTCTCTCCACACGGCCCCCTCTCTCTCCCGCCGGCCCCCCTCTCTCTCCCCCCGGCCCCCCTCTCTCTCCCCCCGGCCCCCTCTCTCTGCCCCCGGCCCCCCTCTCTCTCCCCGCCGGCCCCCCTCTCTCTCCCCCCGGCCACCCTCTCTCTCCCCCGGGCCCCCTCTCTCTCCCGTCGGCCCCCCTCTCTCTCCCCCCGGCCCCCCTCTCTCTCCTGCCGGCCCCCCTCTCTCTCCCCCCGGCTCCCCTCTCTCTCCCGCCGGCCCCCCTCTCTCTCCTGCTGGCCCCTCTCTCTCTCCCCCCGGCCCCCCTCTCTCTCCCCCCGGCCAGCCGCTCTCTCCCCCTGGCCCCCCTCTCTCTCCCCCAGCCCCCCTCCCTCCCCCGGCCCCCCTCTCTTTCCCCCCGGCCCCCCTCTCTCTGCCCCCGGCCACCCTCTCTATCCCCCCGGCCCCCCTCTCTCTCCCCACGGCCCCCCTCTCTCTCCACACGGCCCCCCTCTCTCTCCACACGGCCCCTTTCTCTCTCCCCACGGCCCCCCTCTCTCTCGCCACGGCCCCCCTCTCTCTCCCTACGGCCCCCCTCTCTCTCCCCACGGCCCCCCTCTCTCTCCCCCCGGCCCCCCTCTCTCTCCCCCCGGCCCGCCTCTCTCTCCACACGGCCCCCCTCTCTCTCCCGCCGGCCCCCCTCTCTCTCCCCCCTGCTCCCCTCTCTCTCCCCACGGCCCCCCTCTCTCTCCCCACTGCCTCCCTCTCTCTCCCCCCGGCCGCCCTCTCTCTCGCCCCGGCCCCCCTCTCTCTCCCCACGGCCCCCCTCTCTCTCCCCCCGGCCGCCCTCTCTCTCCCCCCGGCCCCCCTCTCTCTGCCCCCGGCCCCCCTCCCTCTACCCCCGGCCCCCCTCTCTCTGCCAGCGGCCCCCCTCTCTCTCCCCCCGGCTCCCCTCTCTCTCCCCCCGGCCCCCCTCTCTCTCCCGCCGGCAGCCCTCACTCTCCTGCCGGCCCCCCTCTCTCTCCCCCCGGCCCCCCTCTCTCCCCCGGCCCCCCTCTCTCTCCCCCCGGCCCCCCTCTCTCTGCCCTCGGCCCCCCTCTCTATCCCCCCGGCCCCCCTCTCTCTCCCCCCGTCCCCTCTCTCTCTTCACTCGGCCCCCCTCTATCTCCCCACGGCCCCCCTCTCTCTCCCCACGGCCCCCCTCTCTCTCCCCACCGCCCCCCTCTCTCTCTCCACGGCCCCCTTCTCTCTCCCCACTGCCTCCCTCTCTCTCTCACCGGCCCCCCTCTCACTCGCCCCGGCCCCCCTCTCTCTCCCCCCTGCCCCCTCTCTCTCCCCGCAGCCCCCCTCTCTATCCCCCCGGCCCCCCTCTCTCTGCCCCCGGCCCCCTCTCTCTGCCCCCGGCCCCCCTCTCTCTGCCCCCGGCCCCCCTCTCTCTGCCCCCGGCCCCCCTCTCTCTCCCCCCGGACCCCCTCTCTCTGCCCCCGGCCCCCCTCTCTCTGCCCCCGGCCCCCCTCTCTCTTCCCCCGGGCCCCCTCTCTCTCCCCCCGGCCCCCCTCTCTCTCCCCCAGCCCCCCTCTCTCTCCCCCTGGCCCCCCTCTCTCTCCCGCCGGCCCCCCTCTCTCTCCCGCCGGCCCCCCTCTCTCTCCACCCCGGCCCCCCTCTCTGTCCCCCCGGCCCCCCTCTCTCTCCCCCCGGCCCCCCTCTATCTCTTCCCGGCGCCCCTCTCTCTGCCCCCGGCCCCCCTCTCTCTGCCCGCGGCCCCCCTCTCTCTGCCCCGGGCACCCCTCTGTCTCCCCCGGCCCCCCTCTCTCTCCCAGGCCCCCCTCTCTCTCCCCCCAGCACCCCTCTCTCTCCCCCCGGCTGCCCTCTTTCTCCCCCCGGCCCCCCTATCTCTCCCCCCGGCCCCCCTTTCTCTCCCACCGGCCCCCCTCTCTCTGCCCCCGGCCCCCCTCTCTCTGCCCCCGGCCCCCCTCTCTCTTCCCCCGGGCCCCTCTCTCTCCCCCGGCCCCCCTCTCTCTCCCCCCAGCCCCCCTATCTCTCCCCCTGGCCCCCCTCTCTCTCCCGCCGGCCCCCCTCTCTCTCCCGCCGGCCCCCCTCTCTCTCCACCCCGGCCCCCCTCTCTGTCCCCCCGGCCCCCCTCTCTCTCCCCCCGGCCCCCCTCTATCTCTTCCCGGCGCCCCTCTCTCTGCCCCCGGCCCCCCTCTCTCTGCCCCCGGCCCCCCTCTCTCTGCCCGGGCACCCCTCTGTCTCCCCCGGCCCCCCTCTCTCTCCCAGGCCCCCCTCTCTCTCCCCCCAGCACCCCTCTCTCTCCCCCCGGCTGCCCTCTTTCTCCCCCCGGCCCCCCTATCTCTCCCCCCGGCCCCCCTTTCTCTCCCACCGGCCCCACTCTCTCTCGCCCCGGCCCCCCTCTCTCTCCCCCCAGCCCCCCTTTCTCTCCCACCGGCCCCCCTCTCTCTCGCCCGGCCCCCCTCTCTCTCCCCCCGGCCCCCTCTCTCTCCCCGCGGCCCCCCTCTCTCTCCCCCCGGCCCCCCTCTCTCTGCCCCCGGGCCCCCTCTATCTGCCCCCGTCCCCCCTCTGTCTGCCGCCGGCCCCCCTCTCTCTGCCCCCGGCCCCCCTCTCTCTCCCCCTGGGAGAGAGAGAGGGCCCGGGACCGCCCGGGACCGCCCGGGACCGCCCCGAACCACCCGGGACCGCCCCGGACCGCCCGGGACCTCCCCGGACCGCCCGGGACCGCCCGGGACCGCCCAAGACCACCCGGGACCGCCGGGGACCACCCGGGACCGCCCGCGACGGACCGCCCGGGACGGCCCGGGACCGCCCGGGACCGCCCGGGACCGCCCGGGACCGCCCGGGGACCGCCCGGGACCGAACCCGGACCGCCCGGGACCGCCCCGGACCGCCCGAGACCGCCCCGACCGCCCGGGACCGCCCCGGACCGCCCGGGACCACCCGGACCGCCCGGGACCGCCCTGGACCGCCCGGGACCGCCCGGGACCCCCCGGGACCGCGCAGGACCGCCCCGGACCGCCCCGGACCGCCCCGGACCGCCCAGAACCGCCCGAGACCGCCCCGGACCGCCCCGGACTGCCCCAGACCGCCGGGGACTGCCCCGGACCGCCGGGGACCGCCCCGGACCGCCCGGGACCGCCCGGGACCGCCCGGGACCGCCCGGGACCGCCTGGGACCGCCCGAGACCGCCCGGGACCGCCCGGGACCGCCCCGGACGGCCCCGGACCGCCCGGGTCCGCCCCGGACCGCCCGGACCGCCCTGGACCGCCCGGGACCGCCCGGGACCTCCCGGGACCGCCCGGGACCGCCCGGGACCGCCCCGGAACGCCCGCGACCGCCCCGGACCGCCCGCGACCGCCTCGGACCGCCCGGGACCGCCCCGGAACGCCCGCGACCGCCCCGGACCGCCCGCGACCGCCTCGGACCGCCCGGGACCGCCCGGGACCGCCCGGGACTGCCCCGGACCGCCCGGGACCGCCCGGGACCGCCCGGGACCGCCCGGGACCGCCCGGGACCGCCCGGGACCGCCCGGGACCGCCCGGGACTGCCCCGGACCGCCCGGGACCGCCCGGGACCGCCCGGGACCGCCCGGGACCGCCCCGGACCGCCCCGGACCGCCCCGGACCGCCCCGGACCGCCCCGGACCGCCCGGGACTGCGCAGGACCGCCCGGACCGCCCGGGAACGCACCGGGACCTCCCGGGACCGCCCGGGACTGCCCCGGACCGCCCTGGACCGCCTGGGACCGCCCCGGACCGTCCGGGACCGCCCCGGACCGCCCGGGACCGCCCCGGACCGCCCGGCACCGCTCTGGACCGCCCGCGACCGCCCGGGACCTCCCGGGACCACCCGGGACCGCATGGGACCGCCCGCGACCGCCCGGGACCGCCCGGGACCGCCCAGGACCGCCCAGGACCGCCCGGGACCGCCCGGGACCGCCCGGGACGGACCGCCCGGGACGGCCCGGGACCGCCCGGGACCGCCCGGGACTGCCCGGGACCGCCCGGGACCACCCGGGACCGCAGGGACCGCCCGGGACCGCCCGGGACCGCACCCGGACCGCCCGGGACCGCCCCGGACCGCCCGGGACCGCCCCAGACCGCCCAGGACCGCCCTGGACCGCCCGGGACCGCCCCGGACCGCCCGGGACCGCCCTGGACCGCCCGGGACCGCCCGGGACCGCCCGGGACCGCCTGGACCGCCCGGGACCGCGCAGGACCGCCCCGGACCGCCCCGGACCGCCCGGGACCGCCAGGGACCGCCCAGGACCGCCCGGGACCGCCCCGGACCGCCCGGGACCACCCCAGACCGCCCGGGAATGCGCAGGACCGCCCCGGACCGCCCCGGACCGCCCGGGACCGCCCAGGACCGCCCGGGACCGCCCCGGACCGCCCCGGACCGCCCCGGACCGCCCGGGACTGCCCCGGACCGCCGGGGACCGCCCCGGACCGCCCGGGACCGCCCGGGACCGCGCAGGACCGCCCCGGACCGCCCCTGACCGCCCGGTACCGCCCGGGACCACCCGGGACCGCCCGGGACCGCCCCGGACCGCCCGGGACCGCCCGGGACCGCCCGCGACCGCCCGGGACCGCCCGGGACCGCCCTGGACCGCCCCGGACCGCCCCGGACCGCCCGGGACCGCCCCGGACCGCCCGGGACTGCCCTGGACTGCCTGGGACCGCCCGGGACCTCCCGGGACCGCCCGGGAACGCCCGGACCGCCCGGGACCGCCCCGGACCGCCCGCGACCGCCCAGGACCGCCCGCGACCGCCCCGGACCGCCCGGGACCGCCCGGGACCGCCCCGGACCGCCCGGGACTGCCCGGGACCACCCGGGACCGCCCGGGACCGCCCGGGACCGCCCCGGACCGCCCCGGACCGCCCCGGACTGCCTGGGACCGCGCAGGGACCGCCCGGGGGACCCGCCCGGGAAACCGC